>NW_010244749.1:0-8097 GCF_000690775.1 Eurypyga helias | reverse complement strand
GCAGACAGGGAGAATTGGAGCAAAAAGACAAGGAAGCTTGTAAAATTGAGATAAGAACTATTTACTAATTGAATCTAAATGAATATATACAAATACTGCTAATCATAGGTAATTAAAGTAATAGAGAATAAAACTTATGATACAGTATGATTCAGTTGCTCATCACCCACCAACTGATACACAACTGGGTCCCAAGAAGTGAGAGTCAGACCCAGAGAGCCCGAGAGCCGCAGTCTGCGGGCGATCGCAGCCTGAGGGCCAGAGCCCGAGCGCTACTGCAGCAGATGCCGAACAAACCCTGTCAGTGATAGCACGACTGGGAAAACCAAACAAACCCAACTCCCTCCCGAAGGAGCCAGCATAGGATTTAGCGAAGCAGCTAACGCAGGAGTCAGGGACACTGTCAGCAAGTGGGCGGGAGTGAACCAGAGAGAGTCAGGGAGAGAGTAATGGCTCCTGGACCCCCTCCTCACCTCTGCCCCCAGCATGACACACTGTGGGATGAAACACTCCCTTGGTCAGTTGGGGTCAGGTGCCTGAGCAGTGTGTCCCTGCACTGCCTGTAGCCAGACAGCGAGAGCTGGGAACGCAGCTGCAGGGTCAGAAGCGGAGAGAGACCTTGAATCTGGTGCAGGCATTGCCCAGCCCAGCTGAGACCTTCTCAGTGCTGCTCTCTGCATCCAGGAACAGCTCCCTAGCAGCCACTGTAGAGAGAGTTAACTCTTTCCTGGCTGAACCCAGCACAGGTCCCTATTGAAAATATCTGACGTTTATTCCAAAATACAACTGATAAAAATTGACAAAAATTCCTGCAATGTATATTTTTACACTAATTTTCTTAACTGTTTTTTCTTCTTCTGTTCCTTCTAATTTCTTCTTGGAACTTAGGTCTGGGAGTCTTGGTAGTGTTGTGTTTTTTTTTTCATGGAAGCGAGCTAAGCTTGTTACTGAATTGTTGATTATGAGGACCCATGCCACCAGCTATTAAACTGATCGACGTCTCATTTTAAGTATTGTAATTTTCTTTGTATGTCTTTTTTGTTTGTCTCTGTTTCTTTAAAATACAAGCATTAATTATTCCCATATCCATCTGCATTTCTAACATGCCATAGAAAATTACACAGACCAGCATCAGACAAAGATGAAGGGTGAAAAGGTGCTGGTAGGTGGTCTTAGCACCAAGAGACAGCAAAGAAATTTCCCCCAAGAAGGCAAGAGCAGGAATACTGTGGAAGAATTCAGAGACGTTCATGTAGCTCATAAAAATTGTTCAGCTTCACCAAGTGCTTGAAACTCTTCCCTAGCGAAAGGGTTAAACAACTACCTGAAACGCTACTGTGCTTTGGATGCAGAGGGGCTAACAGGGAATATTCCTATCGACTTCATCCCGTAGCCGTGTATGCCAACTTATTGGTTCCCTTTCCACTCACGTTTTAATACCCATGTAGAGATTTTTAGCTGTATAAGGTGCAGGGTCTTGGTTGCAGTGGTGGAGTTTCATGCAGTTTTTTGTTTCATGCTGTGTTTTCCAAACTTAAGCCTGCCAAAAAGCACCTCCTGTCCTAGTAGCTCAGAACGACTTTTCAGTGTCTATAAGGCTTAAAGAAATAAAAGTATGTGGCAGATGTTGAAAGAAATGTTCCGTTATTGTATAGTGGACGAGCCCATTATGTGAAAATGGGAATCTGTTGCCTTGTTTTCACTGCGGTCTGTGGCTGGATGTTGTTCCAGCCTTTTTGAAACTAGCTGGTGTTTTCCCAGCTCACTGGTATTGTTTGCAGGATAGCAGCTGACTGGTAACTTTTGACCCCTAACAATCCCACTCATTTACAAAGTGGTTTATTAAACGATTAGAGTAGCTGAAATTGACTTTATTATATAGCACTGATGGATTGGTACTTCAAAAGAGTGTAAGGAAATAAAAAGTAATGTTTCTTACCAAGCTTTCTTCCACTTCCCGCTTACGGGTACAATGCTGCGATGCAGGTAGAAATTTGTCTTCCTTCCTCCACCTATATCCAAGGACACTTGCAAAGAAGAAGTTGCCACGTGAAAGAAAACAAGAAATCTTCAAGAAACTTCATCCCTGACCCTATGGGAACGTGTCCAGAAAAATTTGCTGCTGGTGCTACGGCCATTTCAACGTCGGAAAGGATGAATCTCTTTTTCTTCCTGCTTACACCTTGCCCCAGAGCCTTGTAGGCTCCATACGCCTCTGACTGCACGTTTGTCAGGGCTGGCCTTTTCTTACCACGTCTGGGATTGCACGTTTGGAAAGCAGAGTTTTCAAATCTTGCATCTTGTTCACAAATTTAATCTTCAGCTGGTATCTAGTTTAACAGACATTAAGTGATGTGTTCCCATGGGAAAATAACAACATCAGCTTTATCTAAGTGAAAAATCTCATTAGGACGCACGATCACATCTCTGCGCATGAGCACATATTTTGGGCTGTTTTGCAAGCCCTGATGTTGTAGGGCAAACAAAACATCTCCTTTGGGCGTCATCCTAATGCTCGTGCGAAGAAAGTAACAGCGTAGGCATGTCATTAGGCATGAAATTTGTATGGCCAGAGGCTGTAAATCTATCCGTGTGCTATAATCCTGATTTACATTCGGCTACTGTTGCAATATTGACTCTGCTAATCATAGTTTCTCTGCTGCTAATTACCTTTTTGTTGTCTGAACTTAAAGCTATGAAAGTGCTTTGGAGCTCCCATCTATACTTCTAGGGATTTGTTTTGGGGCAGTTTCAGAGCTGGTACTTTGCCCCTCTGCCAGACATTACCCTGTCTAGCAGCGGGTGCAGGGTGGTGGTGTGTCATTAACACACAAATATGACATATTAAGGCAGGTTTGATGTCCGTGCCAGTTTGTGAGAACCGGTGAGCATGGGCTGTGTTACTCTTCTGCTGCCCGTGCCGTAGCAGCGGTGACATTCAGGAGAGGGGCAGTGCCCATCACTAGGGTGGTGATCACGTAAAGCTCACGGTGTGCATCGCCAGCACGTGATCCAAGCCTCTGAACACTTCCAGTTCACGTTTCACAGTGTGCCTAGCCTCTTCCGTCAAAGAAACACCCGTGACCCACTTTGGGACTTTCTGGAGGTCAGTGATATTTGCCAAGAAATGTTCAGCTGAACTGTAATGTTAAGAAAAGTCTGCCTGGGCTATTAATTCGTTTTAAGTTCAGCTGACAAATATTTTTTGTCCTGTGCGGTGGGAACTCCTCCGTTGGGTACATGGCAGCACACGGGTTTCCTTCCCTTCACAGAATCATAGAGTCACTGAATGGTTTGGGTTGGAAGGGACCTTAAAGACCATCCAGTTCCAACCCCCCTGCCATGGGCAGGGACACCTTCCACTAGACCAGGTTGCTCAAATCCCTTGCTGACCCCAGGCAGATGCTGCACCGTGGGTCTTCACATTCCAAAAACGAACGTACAGTATGGGCTGTGCCCCTCTGCTTGCATCTCTTCCAGGCACTTTCAGCAGTCGTGAGAAGGTTTTCCTGGCTCTTGTTTTAATTTCTTCTCTCCGTGTCCTCTTGATGCACCTGAAGGCATAATCGGGTCTGCATGTTCGCACACCTTTGAAATTCTGTGGATCGTTAGTGCATCCTCCTCCTCTCAGCTTTGAAGAGGTGTCCAGTCAAACTAGATATACGTAACATATACATCTAATCTCAAATTTCCTGCTCGACAGATGGCTCTTCCCCTGGGTAATACACCTGAGCGAGTGGTTTCCAAGAAGTAGGTAGGGTCATCTGCTTCAGGGCTGCCCAGCATTCCCATGTTAATGCTAAAGAGAGTAATCCTTTTTTTTTTCATTTCTTTCTTTTTATTAAAAGCTGATTTTAAAATTTATTTTCTAAATCATCTATTTTCTGTAAAGCAAATAATAATTTTGGCCGTTTTGTGTTTTCCATGCAAGCATTATTCAATATGTCACAACGCAGCTTCACTGACTGTGGTGAAGAACCTCCTTGGCACGTGGTAGAAAAGACAGAACCTGGCACAGTAGTTGTGATTATGTAGAGAGGACTTGTTGTTTGACAGACTGATGAGCTGGATGGCACGGAGGAACCGTAACAAAAAAACAACACTGCTGTGTATGAAGCTTAGGAAAAGCAGATTTCTTAGTATCTATAATAACGTTAGAGCAGAAGTGGGAGGCGGCGTGCCTGGAAATCACTGGGTTTGTTGGTTTTTTCATTGACCAGATTCCACTATTCAAAAAAAAAAAAAAAAAAAAAAAGAAAATAAATTAATTTTCCTGGGTGTGTGGTGTGTGATGTTTCTGTCCAGCCCACAGCCTTTGTTTGCCACGGTATCATTGGGTTTGATTTGTTGATGATAGATTGTCTTGTTTCTCTGTTTTCAGAGGGGTTTAGGTACAGTCTAACTCAGCTAAACCATGACAATTCGGTATCAAGTGATGAAAATCAAGTTGGATAACGTGATGTAATGAGATTTTCCAGTCTCCGTGTTTCAGTTTTTGTTTTGTTAGCTTGGGAAATTCCTCTTCAGCTGATTTCTGAGTTTTGTAAGATGTTAACCGTTGGCTTTTTTTCCATTTTCCCCATCTATAGACCACTTGGATCCAGGCTTCCTTGCAAGTCACAAAACTTCTTCTGGTAATGCCCAGATCAATGAAGAAATTAATATCGCCTCTTCTGATAGTGAAGTAGAGATCGTTGGAGTTCAGGAACATGCCAGGTATTAATTCCCTTTCCTTGGTTTTCCCACTTAAGATATTTCTTTCATTTTATCAGAATATCTGTATTGCCAGCATAAATAAAGAAGACAACTGATGACTTCCAGTTCTGTAGGTACCCGTCCTGTGTGGCTGATGCCCACAAGGTAGCCAACGTTGCACTTGTTCTTTTTATTCTGCTGGTCACAGCGATGACAGAATGTGCTTTTCTTTAGAACATTATCAACTTCGTATGTATTCAGATTAAGCTTGTGGTTTGATACCAAACATGAGCTGGCTAAATATGTGTAGTATTAAAATACCAAATATTGGGATACCAAATTTATATGCATCAGGACCCATTGTTAGGATTTCAGGCTGTAGGGACGTAGTGTGAATATGCAAATACGAAACCAAAAATACATATGTGAGTTCTTGTTTGCTTTCAAAATGCTCACTTGAAGCATTTGATCAGCTTCAGGTTTATTTAATTAATCGGTAGTTGTAAAAATACTATCAACTTTTCAATGGCTAACTTCTTAAGATAGCGCCTGTAGATTCAAGGTACAAGAGAGTTCCAGCCCCCAGAGATGGTGAGGGTAAGGAAGCCAGAGGTTTCTCCCAAGCTCCGATAGGAAGCCACCTGCACATCAGCTGTTGCTCTTGATAGGCATTTTTGATGCTTCTCTTCCTCTTCAGTCTGTGATCTTCCGTTGGCCTGAGGTGTTACAAAGCGGTTGAACAAGACTGACATTTCCATGTAGTGTGGAGGGTTAATTTGGTGGAATAAAAGCAAGTTAAAATAGTACACAAACAGGCACTGTCTAAAAGTAGTCTGCTGCCTGGAAGGTGTTTAGAGGCAGAAAAGTGTGAGGGGCAAGGAACAGAGCTGCTCGTTGTCATCCCTTCCCTGCGTCTTTCTTGAGGAAGGGAAGAAAGGAGTTGTGCAGGACCCAATTTCCCAGGCAGAAAACTGCAGAGAGTGTGGGCACAGTCCAGTGCTGTTGGATTTGAGAAACAGGACATTTTAAGGCTCTGAAGGAAAAGAGATTTAGTCTTCGCTTTTAGAATAGTGAAAGTCCTTGAACGACTAACCCTTTTGGAAGACACCAATTCCTTAACAAGTAGCTCTCCTGGCTTTTTATTCAGCAGACCCAGGGCTTGGAGAATCTTTGACGTAAGGATAAGCAGTCTGGACTTGTCCTTCTATACCACTTCGTGTAACTCTGTCTAGCACTGTGTACGCACAGCCATTCTGTTGGAGGTGCCCTGTTCTAAAGCTTTCCATGCCGCTTGCCTCGATAATATTCACCACGTACAAGAGTGGAAAAATTTGAAGTAAATGCAGTTGCTGTTTAAAATCAGTTTTTGTGGATATGGACTAAAATAATTACGGCAGAGGCAGACTTAAAGCACACCTCGGTGCTTCCCTTTGTTCATGTAACCCATCTACCATCTCCCAAAGACTAGTCTTTACTGGCTCCGTTAAATAGTGACACATTTCAGTTGTTCAAATCCAATTTAGGTTCATATTTCTCTTGCAGGTCTAGGCTTGCGGTTATGAGGTATTGACGGGCTTCTGACGGGGCTGTCGTTTGGAAAAAGTTTAGGTTTCTGATCAGTGTATGTTGCAGGCCTAGTTAGTGTGTTGTTTGGGTTCGCTTCTTTTTTACCATGCTCCATATTCCATGTCGTCGTGGAACTGGTGTGAGTCATGACACCCTAAATTCTGTCCGTCGTCTCAGATGGCGAGTGAACTGGTGGTGTTTTCATCCCTGCAGTATTCCTTGGCATCTATTTAGGACACCAAGTCATGGTTTTTGGTTTGTTTAAATTTTCTTCAATAGAGTTTATTTTTTTATCATGCATGTATTTAAAACAGTCTGTTTTTTTCCTAGGTCCCCCCCCTGCTTTTTGATTGCCTTTACTTGGTATCTTCCCTTAGCTACAGATTGGAAAGCTCGTTCCCTAAGCCACTGTTCGAATGCTTTGCTGTTGGCTGCGTGTGTGACTTGAGGATAAACACTTTTATTTTTGTGGGGTATCATTTCTGTAAGATAATTTATAGCTTGCTTTTTGTCATCTTCAGAGAGAAAAGTTAGCATCAGCTTTGCCTAAGCACTGAGCATCGTTCTGTACCTGAACAGTGGCCCCCGAGTCCAAGCATCCTATTTATTTTGCTCTGGCTACAAGCTTTTCTTATCAGTTATGCTTAAAAATATTTCTGCTCAAACGAAAGCTTTAAAAAAAAATCCCCTACATTTGTTAGAGTTCCAGTCTCTTATTACTAATTCTTTGTACATACATACTTTAGGGATGTTATTTTTAAGACTGAAGAAGTAATAAAAAAGGCATTCTGTGCATCACATCCAAAACTAAACAGCATATCTGAGGAGGAAATGAGATATTTATATTCAGAGAGGTTAGAGCTCAGGGAGTGAGATTTTTTCAAATTTGTTTCACGAAACTCTAACCAGAGCCAAGAGACATGGGCATCACCTAAGCAGCTCTGGAGAAAATAAATCGTGCCACCTTAAATTAAAACAAATAAAATGTAAATATCAGGGATATTTGACCAGTGCCGAAAACCCAGGTTCCTGAAATACTGTAGATGTGCCTTCACAAAGAAATGGGAAGAGGTTACCCTGCAGCCAAACGTCTCCTGCCAACATATGCAGCCAGGAGCAGCTGCAGCCACCACCTGGGCTTACGAGGGCAAAACAATTTGTGGAGCACCAGGTATAAAGTTTTACTAGCACTTGTTTAAGATTTACAGCTGGAAATGGAGTGATGATCTTAAAAAGACTCCAGTAAATTCTTGTCATGGCTTCATCATAGAATAATAATTAATTGTTATTAGCTGCACTTCAGTTGTCACATATCTATTATGAATATAATAGGTAAAAATAGTGTGCAAATAAGTGGGTATGTACTTCACTTCAGCAAGACACTTGAGTGTGTGCGTATCTTTAAATTCATGGTTTCGGCCTCGTTGACTGTAATCATTGAAAGCTTAAATGTTTTGCTGAAGTGGGGCTGTTACCAGTGAGCATTGCCCAGCATGTTTGTGATTTTTAGTTAAGAAGACCAAAGAAATACTGAATGTAATGGTACAATGTCTCTTGTAATTATCGTAATGAAAGTATCACTATGTCCTTCTTTTAACATGGCTTTGATTTCACATACATAGCTTTTCTCTTTATCTCACCAAGCTTCACTTAAAATTTTTCTCTTTTGAAAAGTCCAGTGGGTAAAACTGCTAGCGAGAAACTGGTTCTGGATAGTGCATGGTGCTACGCGTCACGGGGCAGACTTCTTCAAGACCCTTGCGATCCATGCACATATTTTGTAAGGAACAGCACTTTACACCCACTGGCAGAATTAGAATCATAGAATCACAGGAT
>NW_010244748.1:1387-7656 GCF_000690775.1 Eurypyga helias | reverse complement strand
GCCCGCCCCGGGGGTGGTCGCCCGCTCCCCGTGGCCGCCGGGGTCCGGCGCTGACCGGGAGGAGGGCGCTCCTGGGGGAAGTGGTGATGCTGGCCCGGGGTTGACCACCCTCGGTGGGCTGGTAGGAGCGGCTGAAGCCACCCTGGGCTTCCCTGGGGAGAACTGCAGTGGGACCAGCAGCAAGAGTGGGGGGCAACTGTGTCCAAGTGCTGCTTCATCCACTTTTGTGGCTCTCGTGCCCGAAGAGGAAGGGTCACCCTCTCCCCAGACCTGTGCATCAGCATCTCCTGACTGCAGTCAGCATCTCCTGACCATGGTGACTCCAGCCCTAGGGCTGCAACTCTGAGAGCTGAGCTGGTTTTTGGCCGGTGAGACTGGAGTGAGACGTCTTCTCTGTGGCTGCGTGGTTCGTGTAATCAAGGCAAAGTCCTCAACATAGAGCTGGTCCCCTGTAGATCTGGTCAGCTGTGTGGCAGCTGTCTCCATACCGCTGACTGATGTGTGGGCAGCTTGTCTTGTGACCTGCAGCACCCAGCCCAATTACTTGAGCTGTTTGCTGCTTCCCGTGACTCCCTTGCTGCGTGTGTGCTGGGATGCTCTCTGGGAAGCAGGATTGGGCTCACTGGTGTGCTCTAGTTTTTCTGTCCCGGGTGGAGCCTGGTTCCTGGGAGCTGTGGCAGGCAGGTCCCAGCTGAGCTGGCTGGCTGTGGGGCAATATACACTTCCTCCTGCTCCATTCCATTGCCCAATATGAGATGTGGTATCACTGGAGTGGGTGGCTGGATGAGCTGCCTGGGGGTCACAGGACAGAGGCTGCCTGTCTGTAGGAGAGCCAAGCTCAGTGAGGGCTGATGGAGAATGTGTGCAAAGAGCCAAAATCTGTGTACTCTTGGCCATGTCACCTGGCAGGTCCCCTGGACTGCCCTGCTGTCAGCAGATGTGGTGTGTGTCTGGTTTCTGTGGCTGCTACCCAGGATCACCAAAATCTTCCCACTTCTGGCATGGGACAGAGTGCAGCACGCTGCTATTGTGGGTGGGTGGTGGCAGTGGGAACTTTTCTCTTGTGTCTGCTTCACTCTGGGCTGCCTGAGCTGTCCCAGCCAGGACATGCTTCCCCAGCCCCTGTGGCTGTGGTTACTCCAACTGCCGGCCGCGTCTCCAGGCTGGCCTGGCTCCCTCTGCCTTGCCGCTGGCACCAGGCAGACCTGTTTTCCCTGCCAGTGCTGCTCCCAGCACGGGTCTGTCTGGAAGGAGATGCTGTGCTGCCAGGCCCCTGCCCTCTGCTTCTGCACTGTCCCTGCCTGGCTGAGCCTTGCTCTACTGGACTGACTCCACGGAGCACAGGACTCTGTGTTGCCAGAGTTCCCAACAAGCTTCTTGCAGGCTCATATCCAAGGATGTGTTGGCAGTTGTGTGCCGTCATGTGGGGCTGACAAGGGGATTGTCTTTCTGACTGCTCACGGAAAGGGGCTCCTGTATATGATCTGGGGATGGCTGAAGGGGTCTTGTTCCCTCAAACACTTCCTCTCCTTCTTGGTGGGCAAAACCTTGCTTCCCACCTTCCCTGGGCTGGCTTCTGGGCCCTGGCAGACTGGAATTGTACTGGGTTTCCCCGCTGAGGTGCTGGAACTCGTGCCCCACTTCCATATTGTGGCAGGAACTAGTCTTGGGGAAGTGCCACCCACTTAGGCCGGGGCTGGCACCAGCCGTGGGGTGGAAAGCTGGTTGCATGTACTGCTGAGTCACCCTGGAGCAGGGGCTGCCAGCTGGGAGCTGCTGCGCTGCCCCCCGGGATGCCTGGCTGGTGGGGACAGGTGCCCTTGCTCCTGCCCTGGCCCTTATCTCAACTGTGTGGCTTGGCAACGCTGGCCTGATGACAGTGCAGCACCTAGCACAAGGCTTCTGTGTCCTCTGCGGTGGTGGGGTACCTGTGCTGCTGTCCCTGCTTTTGGGTCAATGTGTGAACTGGATTGAGGGGGTGGGGGTGTTGCTGGTACCAGCTGGTGGCCAGCTTGGAGCTGCCTGTGCCCTAATGCCCACAGTGCACCCAGAGAGACAGCCCCTCTGTTGTCTTTAGCTGGGCCCACCAGCACAGAGCGTGGGGGGTCCTCCAGCTGCTCAGTGGTTGTGATGGTTTTTGTCAGGACAGAGTTAACTTTCTTCACAGTGGTTGGTATGAGGCTGTGTGTTTGGATTTGCCCTGAGAATAGTAGTGATAAGGTGTGTTTTAGTTGGTGCTAAGGGGTGCTTGCACCAAGTCAAGGTCTTTTCCAGCTGCTGATACTCCACCTGTGTTCCCAACTTTCCCATTGCAAGCAGTGGGAGTGGGGAGGACACACACAGTTCAGACAGCTAACCCAAACTGACCAAAGGGGTATTTCATTCCATAGCCCACCATGCTCCGTACATAAGCCAGGAGTGGACCGGGGGACAACAGCTTGTTTGTTCAGCTCGTTTGTTTGTGCATTAGTGAGTTGGTGGGTCGGTTGGCCTTCTCTCTTGGACTCTGCTGTGATCGCTCTCGGGCTCTGGCTCTCAGATGCTGGCTCTGACTCTCGCTACTCGGACCTGGTTGTGTATCGGTCAGCGGGTGGTGAGCAGTTGTATCATGTTTTCTTTTCATTACATGTTATTAGTAGTATTGTTAATACTATTAGCATCACTATAATATTAATTTATATTCAGTTATTAAATTGTTCTTATCTCAATCTACCAGCTTTCTTGTCTTCTCCTATTCTCCTCCTCCACTGGAGGAGGAGGAGAGGTGAATGAACAGCTATATAATTACTAGCTGAGGTTAAACCACGACAACTGTTCTGGTCCCGTTATCTCTGGTTGGTTTGGGATCAGTGCCGTTCAATGGATTTTGGAGCCAGGGCAGGGATTGCTATTCCCCTCCCTTTCCTGCATGGACATAACGAGCTGCTGTGAGCAGTAGCTCTCCCCAGCCGTCCAAAGGTTGCTGGGGTGTTTACCAGGGGACAGCATCATCACTGGTGTCTTTTGGGACAAGGAAGGTCGTTTCCAGGTGGATGAGCTGGGCATGAAGGTCTTTGGGTAGCACCCTGCTCTCATGGGATGGGGCACTGGCTGGGGAAGCATCCCTGCCTGCTTGCCTCCCTCCCAGGAGCTGTGGGGTCTGCCTGGTCCCAGGGGCTGGTTATTGCCCCAGTGAGGGGCTGTTCCGGGCCCGTTCCTGTATCTCCCTACTGTGGGCTGGCTCAAGGGGGAGTGTCGTGACTGTCAACTACCTTGAGTCAGCCCTCCTCTCTCCTGCTCACAGAAAATCATCGGTGTTTTCAAGCCCAAGAATGAGGAACCGTACGGGCACCTGAACCCTAAGTGGACCAAGTGGCTGCAGAAGTTGTGCTGCCCATGCTGCTTCGGGAGAGACTGCCTCGTCCTCAACCAGGGTTACTTGTCAGAGGCAGGTGCTAGCCTGGTGGACCAGAAACTGGAACTCAACATTGTTCCCCGCACAAAGGTGAGGGGACAGCTGCTGGGATCTCATCCCAGGGAGGCTTTTGTGAGCTTCTGCCCAGCTCTGCTTGCGCCTTGCCTTGTGGCACTGCTGACCTCGGAGATGTTGTGTGGAGAGCTCTGGACTGGAACTGCTCCTGCTCAAGCCGTGGGGATCCTGGTGCTGGGCAGAGCTGCTGTGTCCCGGTTTTATCGGCAAGCCCTGTGACAATTGCCAGGTGTCCCTGCTGATGTCCACGCTCCTGTCCCCGCAGGTTGTGTATCTGGCCAGCGAGACCTTTAACTACAGTGCCATTGACAGGGTGAAGTCCCGAGGGAAGAGGCTGGCCCTGGAGAAGGTGCCCAAAGTCGGCCAGCGCTTCAACCGCATTGGTCTGCCGCCCAAGGTAGGGCTGCCGGCCTCCACGCCTGCCTGCTGCCGCTTCTCCGGCCTCTGCGGCCTCCTGTAACGCAGCCTTTCCTTGCTTAGGTGGGCTCCTTCCAGCTCTTTGTGGAAGGCTACAAGGATGCTGACTACTGGCTGCGGCGGTTTGAAGCTGAGCCGCTCCCGGAAAACACCAACCGGCAGCTGCTGCTGCAGTTCGAGCGGCTGGTGGTGCTGGACTACATCATCAGGAACACAGGTAGGGCAGGCTGCCTGGCGTGGGATGCTGCCTGCTCCTTCACATCCTGCCAGGTGGAGAAAGGAGGGTGGGGCAAGGGCTTGGCGTCTTTTCCCAGCACCCAAAACTCTCAACACCACTTGGTTAGTGCCTCGGGGTGGGGTGTGGGTGCTGTGGCTGTCAACCACTGTGGCTGTGCTCTGGCTGCTGGGCTGCGTTCTGTGAGATCTGGGTCCACTACGGTGATGGGGTGAAAGTTTGCCAGCTGTGAGGATCCAGGGACAGCTGGAAATCCAGCACCTGACTGTGTTCCTATGTCCCATCTCACACTGGGCTTCTGAGTCCCTGCCAGGCTGGAAGGGGTCAGGGTAGCACCCTGGGGCTCACAGGCTGCCCTTTCGTTTGCAAGATGGGAATATGTGGACCTCTTCAGCTTATATAGGGCCGCTTGTGTGCGGGTTAGTGTGGCTTCCTAGGCCTGCAGCAAGCTCGAGAGCTCTGGGGTAGAGTTTGGGCCTAAAACTGGTCTGTCTCACTTCTGGGTCGGGGGAGTGGTGCAGGCAGGCCATGGTGCTGACACTGCTGGTTTTCTCTCCCTGCAGATCGGGGCAATGACAACTGGCTCATCAAGTACGACTGTCCCCTGGACAGTGCGGGTGTGCGGGTGAGCGGCTCTTCCCGGGTAGGGGCTTCACGCGGGCCCCTGCTCCTGTAAGCTGCCTGCCTGGCAGGCAGGTCGGGGGACTTCTGGCTTGGGTTTCTGAGTGTGTGGTGGGCTGATGTTGTCTCCTGGGCCTTTAGTTGTCCTCTGCGTTGGTGGTTTGTGGCCTGGTGGGACTCTGTGAGGATGCAGCTGGGCTCTGCAGTGGGAAACAGGCGTTGCTGGACCTGGGCATCCCTGGGGAGAAACTGGGGGGGGAGCAGCTTTGTCCCCTTTCTGCCTGAAACAGGCATTGTTTCCCTGCTGGCAAGGGGCCATGCTACGGGCAAAAGGCTGCTATGCTTCTGTGGTGCCAGGGCAAAGATCCTGGCTGTGGGGAGTGGAGAGGGGCTGTTCTTGCTGTGAGTTCTCCCTATGACGTGCTGTATTTTCTTCCAGGACAGTGACTGGGTGGTAGTAAAGGAGCCCATCATCAAGCTGGCAGCTATAGACAACGGTTTGGCCTTTCCCTTGAAACACCCGGACTCCTGGAGAGCATGTGAGTCCCTCGGGCTGTGCCAGGGCACTCTGGTGAGCCATACAACTCTGTGCTCGGGCATCCTCCTGAAGGGCTGGAGAGGAGAGGGCAAGGGCTAGGGCTGTCCTTCTGCAAACCTTCTGGGTTCGTGGGCAGCTCCACCTTGGAGCAGATGCAGCTGATCTGGCACACAGGAGCATGTGGCACCATCCTTTGCCTTCCCCAGCTCTAATGTCTCCTGCTCCCTCCCACAGATCCATTCTACTGGGCATGGCTGCCCCAGGCCAAAATCCCCTTCTCACAGGAGATCAAGGACCTGATTCTTCCCAAGATCTCGGACCCCAACTTTGTCAAGGATCTGGAGGAAGATCTGTATGAGCTCTTCAAGGTGAGCTGGCGGAGTGGGTGAGGATGGCTTGGGAGGAAGAAAGGTGAGGGCGGTGTTGGGAAGCTCCCTGTCAAGGCTGCAGAGGACAGAAAGGTGGCCAAGATCCTGACAGTGTTTCTGGACTGAGGCATAGCAGGGTTATCCCTCTGCCAGGAGAGGAAGATTCAGTGTGGGGAGAAGCAGGAATCCTGTGGGACAGGAGGAGAGAGGCTTGCTTGGGGAATAGCCGTCTCTTGCACAGTGTGGCACAGCGGGAGGGTTCCACTGTGTTCTCTGCTCTCTCTCTTGCAGAAAGATCCTGGCTTTGACAGGGGACAGTTTCACAAGCAGATTGCTGTCATGAGAGGCCAGGTAAGCAGGGGAGGCAGATGGCTGAGGCGCGGAGCCTCATCCTGCCTGTGTGGCAGGAAGGGTGCTGGGGCAGGTGCTCTCTGTTGCTCTGACAGGGCAGCTCAGGCATTGCTCTGTTGTGCCATACAGATCCTGAACCTGACTCAGGCACTGAAAGACGGGAAGAGCCCCCTGCACCTGGTTCAGATGCCACCCGTGATTGTGGAAACGGCGCGTTCCCACCAGCGCACTGCCAGCGAGTCCTACACGCAGAGCTTCCAGAGCCGGAGG
>NW_010244748.1:0-1360 GCF_000690775.1 Eurypyga helias | reverse complement strand
CTTCGCCGCCTTGGACTAGCACTACAAGAGGAGCCGGGCCACTGCTGGCTCCTGTGGCTGGGACTCGACCTTCTGGGCAGAGCGAGCAGGTGCGGCTGGAGGAACCTGCAGCTGAACTGGAGGAGCCAGGCAGGTTGGGCATGGTCCCTCCCCAGCTCTGTCAGAGCTGTGTGCCCTGCCTGGGCCAGAGCCCAAGGGGAGCTGTGGGCATCCACTGGGAGCTGTGGCATGGGTGGGACCCTGCCCCTGCCTCCTTCCTTGGCCTGCATGTGGTTCTGAGCAGCTCTGCTTGGGGCTGGGATGAGCAGGCTGTCCATGTCAGGAGCCGTCCAGCCCTTCACACCAGCCACTGGCCCTTTTCTTCCCCACCGTGCGGGCTGCCAGGCTGGGAAGGCCTGAGGTGGGTTATACCCCCTCCCTTTCCCTGAGGGTGTGCTGTACTCCTCCACTGTCCCTCCTCTGCCCCAACCCCGTGCACGCTGCTTTCCTCAGGGGGAGTTCCTGCTGCCCGCTGGCGCAGCGGGGACCGCAATGAACGGCTGTTCTCTGGCTGGGGGCTCGAGGAGGGGACATAGGAGGGACAATTAACAGGGCTGGTTTGGGTGCAGTTAGACACTAAGGGGAAAGAGGTACTGGCTTGTCCTTGTGAAGAGCTTTGGAGGGGCTGTAGCTTAATGCCCCTGGGAGCCCTCCCCTAGCTGGAGAGGGATAGAGGTGGGTGTAAGTGCTCTGTCCTCCTCTGCCGCCCCAGTACGTTCCTCCTGCCAGGTCTTCACGGCTGCTCTTGCTTGGCTTTTGCCCTTGCTCCCTGGCTGCTGTGCAGCCAGCATGGTGCCAGCCTGTCTGTGCCTAGGGTCCCCGTGAGGGGCAGGGGGCTGCAGGGAAGGGGAAGGGCTGGGGAAGAGGCTCTTCTGCGTGGGTGGGAGGTGTGATGGGAGCACAGGAGGGCCAGCACGGGCTGCCCTGGTGCTGACAATCTTGCAGGCCTGCTGTGGGCGGGTGAGGCAGTGAGCCCCCTCTCCCCAGAAGCTTGTGTTGTATAAAACAGTACCAGGGCTGCTGCCTCCATTCGCTTGCCTTGAGCTGCAGCTTCTCCTGCTGCTGGGGGAAGCTGGTGTTGGGTCTCACTGTCCTGTTAGCCTATCCTTGGGGGGAATGAAGGTGGGTTGGGGCTCTGGTGCCTGAGAAGAGAGAGCAGCTGCCTTGTCTCCTGCATGGGGAGGGGGCTCGGCACTGGCTGTACGAGCACAGGGCAGGCAGTGGTGAGACCCCAGCCCCTCAGCCAGACCCAGCTGCATCTCCAACTGACCCAAAATGTATTGTTCTAATGCACTGTAGAAATGTATGTAATGTATTTAAA
>NW_010244746.1:0-15279 GCF_000690775.1 Eurypyga helias | reverse complement strand
GGGAAGGGGCGCTGCGGGCAGCTGAGAGGCACAGTCGGTGCCCTTTCTGTGCTTCCTTCTGAGGTGACAAGCTACAAACGCGCGTGTGTGTTCTCTCAGATGCAAGGAAGCTTTTGCTTGGCCTTTTAAGCTTAATTGTTTGATATTAATCTGAATATCCGGCAATAAAGAATTAAGAGGGTCTACTCCTCTGAACTCTTCCTTCAAAGGGTCTTCGATTCTGCACTTCCAATGAGACTGCTTGTGTCAGTGAGGGTTATACATCCTTCTGAGCACGGCGGGATCTCCTACGAGCTGTTTACAGACCGACAAGTGTATGAGTTTTATTAACAAAGTATCACAGCAACATCACAGCATCAAAGATTTCCAAAGCAAGGATCATTTCAGGGATGTGGGCATAACTTGCAGGTAGATAGAAGGAAAAAGAAAAAAAGATGCACCTTTAACACTTCACCAATAAGCTTAACATCCTCCGTGATATAAAAAAAAAAAATTATCATGTATTTAATTCTATGGAGGGAAAGGGAACAAATCTTTAAATCAGTAAGAAGTTCTGTGTTTTGAAATCTGACTCTTGAAACTCCAAAGAGGCCAACAGGTGTTTTGCCTGGGAAATAAAAATCGTCCCTCATTCTTGCTATTGCGCCACACGTGGGACAGAATTGTTTGCGTGTTCACCGCCCTGACCATGTTTACACAGAAAAGGTACAAACAAAGCAAACCCACAGTTTTTCTGGCAAATGGCTTTCTGAGGTGGCATGCAGCGTTCCTGGTAAGCATGCTGAAGATTACTGATTATTAAATATTAACTATTATTCTGACTGGGTATATTGGTATTAAATAATATTTTAACTTGTCTGTGGCCTAACTTGGGAATGCCATACTTTGTGTGTGTTGGTATCAAATTTCCCATGGGTTTTGGGCAAAAAATAAAAGACACTCTGAAACATGTTTCATGATAGTGCTCGTTCTGTTCCCTTCCTACATAATTTTCTTCGATTCTGTAGATAAACGTAACAATGTATGTCAAGACTAGAATATTTCATAGCTGCTTTCCTGTTCGAATTTCCAAGTCCTAAGAAAGAAGTAAGCTTTTTTTTTACTTTTCTTGCCTCGTCTCCCTTAGTTAAATACATACATTATTGAGAAGAGATGATGAGCTCTAATTAGAGTAGCAAACATCTGCAGTTTCTTCCTCAGAATTAGAAATGTTTAGAACTGTAATGCTGACGCATTCAGTCTCTTTGAAGCTACAGTGAGCTTGTGTGGTTACACACATGCTGTGTGTAACAAAGGGTCACAAAGATGAGCAGAGGGTCTGGAGCACCTCTGCTATGGGGACAGGCTGAGAGAATTGGGCTTGTTCAGCCTGCAGAAGAGGAGGCTCCAGGGAGACCTTATTGCAGTCTTTCAGTACCTGATGGGGCCTACAAGGAAGCTGGGGGGGACTTTTTACAAGGGCCTGTAGTGACAGGACAAGGGGTAACGGGTTTAAATTGAAAGTGGGGAGGTTTAGATTAGGTGTCAGGAAGAAGTTCTTCCTGGAGAGGGTGGTGAGGCACTGGAACAGGTTGCCCAGAGAAGCTGAGGGATGCCCCATCCCTGGATGTCTGGCCAGGCTGGATGAGGCTTTGAGCAACCTGGTCTAGTGGAAGGTGTCCCTGCCCATGGCAGGGGGGTTGGAACTACATGGTCTTTAAGGCCCCTTCCAACCCAAACCATTCTGTGACTCTATGAATCTTGATGCTTTAATCTTCAGGTTTCCCAACATCATCATTTTTTATGCATGTTTTAGATTTCTCACTTTTCTTGTTTTGAGCATCCACTGTCTTTCCCTGAATCACCTGTAGTTTCATGAAGTATTGCCTTCCCTCTTGTAAGGAAGATACAATTGTTACTTAAACCTTTAAACTAACGTAGTGCACATTTTCACACGTCAGTTTTACCTGTCTGCTTTTAAGTATTCCCAACTCCATGGTTGTCCTTTCTGTAAGCTCCTCATCAGGCTATCCGCCACCAGGCAGAAGCAGAAAGGAAACAACGTTTGGAATTTTTTCTGTACCCAGTGACTTGCAGTACAAGTTCTATTTGTGGCCCATCCTGTTACCCACATAGAATGCAACATTTGCTGTTAATCTTTTTCTGCTTTCTTCTTTGGTTTAACATCACATTAGAAACTAAATAAATAAAAGAAAATGAATTGCTTAAATCCAGCTTAATGGATTTCAGAAGGTTTCATCCAAACTGTGTACTCTAATAGCCAGCCAATCCAGTTTGCCAGTGAAGACAGCACTGTCCCGTTGAATCCTGTCAGATCTTCCTATATTCTCTCACAGAAAAATAAATACTTCCTGACTGGTCTTGACTGTCAAAGGCAGCGGGGTATGTGCATCAGTCAAGGCAGGCAGTGTTCAGCAGACTGCCACTTTAGGGTTCCAAAAACAATTGTTTTGATTTTTCAGCCAGGTAAAACCAACGTAAAATTCTCCAGGTGATCCGTTCTCCGTTTATGTTCCAGCAACCACGGAAGCTGCCAAAAACCCACCACCCAAGATTTGGAGAAATAGACTACGTTAGGTAGAAGTTATTTAAAGTATAGCTGAGAACTGAGGGTAAACCCTGTCTTAATCCTTTGCTCTGAGCTTTCCAGGTGTGGTTACAGGTCTGGTGCTGGTTCTGCCTTCCACAATCAAACTGGAAGTGCTGAGCTAAGGGAGTAAAAAATGACAAAGTTTTCTCTAAACCTTACAACCCAAAAGAAAATCACAAAGCATGGAGTAAAATGAACTTGACCCCCAGGTTGATGAACTCCATCAGATTTTATGGAAAGTACCAGTAAAGTCTCTGAACTCAATTTTAAGAAACATACACTTTCTGTTTAAATAACCTTTTAAAGTATTACCATGTCTGCTGGTTTAGAAGCTGTCTTCAGACCTTCTGAGTTCTCTGTTCAGCACCGATCCGTCCCTGTTGGGGATGCTACGTCCCATGCTGGGCTCGCCAGCGCAAGAGAGACGTGCGTACCGGAGCGGGTCCTGCGATGAGCCACAAAGGTGGTACAGAGACTGAAGCATCTGATTGATCTAGGAGGAAAGGCTGAGAGAGCTAGGACTGTTCGGCTGCGGGGAGACAAGAGTCGGGGTACCTTTTCAGTGAGCACTGATAGCTAGTGGGGGGAGTGAAGGAGAGCAGCTAAGGAACGACCCACTGCCAGCTGCCTTGCATCTGTTCCAAGACAAGCAATTCTTGGCAGCTGGAATCATTAACATTTTTAATTACTGCAGCTAAATCTGAACAGTGCTCAGGGATCATACCTTTTGCATTTAAAAAAAAAAAAAAATTTAGTTCTTACAGGATGAAGGGTCTGGAGCACAAGCCCTGTGAGGAGCGGCTGAGGGAGCTGGGGGTGTTCAGCCTGGAGAAGAGGAGGCTCAGGGGAGACCTTATCGCTCTCTACAGCTGCCTGAGAGGAGGGTGCAGGGAGGTGGGGGTTGATCTCTTCTCCCAAGTGACAAAGCGATAGGACAAGAGGAAATCACATTTCTTCACTGGACCCAAAGGGTTCTGTGAGATTGTGGGAGTAGCTGCCGCAACCCGGCAGCAGCTGTACCCACCCACCTCCTGACACCCGGCTAGCACTGCATTCTTGTCTCCTGTGCTGTCCAAACAATCCAGCCAAACACGGTTTTGCTATTTAAAGGGCAAGAATTGAACGCAGAGTCCAAAAGAAGCAAAAGACCTAGAAATAGCTCCATATTAGTTTTGAGAGGAATTATGAGAAGTTTTCTGTGTAAAACCCTAGTATGATCTCAGAGAGTGTTTTGAAATCCCCAACAAATTGCTTCTCACAGAGGCTGGATTAAGATCTGTGGAGTAAATGCTGTTATGGGCCTGTGCTGCCTCACCGAAAGGAATCAGGAACTCTTGGTACATACTATGATGCTTCAGCCTTTCAGCTCTGTTGTATAGTTACAACTACAAAGAGTAGAGATGCTCCTGTGGTGAACACATAAGCTAGATAATCTCGCTCTGGCTTTCAGTACTTCTGTGGATCACAGCGCTGAAGTGAAAACAGGTAGAAGAGAACAGACAAGCCCAAGGATTTTGGCTAAGCCATCGTTTCCCAGAGACCATGCAGCAACTGGTGGCTACACAAAATGAAAACAAAGTGGGAGGGGGGTGGGGGGGTGTCTCTGAGAATTCACACTGTATTTGTTATTCTTCTTTTTTAAATAGCTTTTATACAGTTTGGGTGCTGTATTAATTTTGGCTCACCTGAAACTTTTACATTACACCTTCTAACTAATTAACTTTTACTTTAATGTGTCACACATCTTTTTTATTATCTCATTTTCTTTTCAATATAGCTCCCCCTGAAGAGAGACTTGTGTAGGATTCAGAAGGAGGAGGTGCTGCTTGAGGGAGAAAATTTCATAGGGCTGTGTGTAGGAGGATGAGCAGGACAAGGAAGAGGAGGTGATCTCCATGTTTTGGAAGGAAGGTGAGGGACTATCAAAATAGTGAGGTGGATTAAACAGAGAACAGAACAGCAGAACATGAATGGAATGGGGACTGAGACTGTTTTAATAGAAATGGGGATCAATAGCAAGGAGGTGTACAGGGAGACAGTCCATACAGAGCAGTAAAGAATCAAGGGAATTGGTGTTTGGTGAATGGAATGAAAGCAGAAAGAAAAGATTCAGAAGGTTAAAGCATTTACCAGGGTCTTCCAAACTGCAGTGCCTTTCATTAGAATATTGTAATAGCCATGTACCAAGGAACATTCTTTTATGTATTTACATACTTTTAAGAAATCACAATGAACTAATGTGACCAAGGATTGTCTGAATAGATTAACTGTGGTATTTTGCGTATCAAGGCACTCAAACTGACAACTTTGCTAGGCAGACAGCTGCTGGAAGACAGTAGCTTACTGTTAAGCATCAGGCACTGTGGAAGTTAGTATTTCCTGAAGATAAAAATCTTTTGTGTAATCCTTGCTATATTATTCCCTACATCCTATCCCCACTACATTTATGAAACCAGTCATCCACCACTGATCTGATTACCAACTGAAAATAAAAACTTCTACCTCTACCTCAAAATGCTATGAGCATCTGGCTAACTCTGGGGAAAGCAGGAGCTCCAGAGAAAATCTGGAATCTGTCTGCAGGGATTAGCTGTGATATTAGGACATGGTGAATTTTTGACTGAAGAAATTAATTGCACAAAGGTAGATCTAAGCATTATGTCCATCTTGGGTTGGTGACACTTAACCAGATGGTAATACATTGCGAAGTGGTGCTAAGGGCGTTAGAGCAAGTAATCTGTTGGAAATGCCAGCACGGAACACAAATCCAGTCATGGATGAATTCCCTGTGTGAAATTTATTGTCTTTATGTTAATAAGTGGTGAATTACATGACAAGTCGATTGAGTTGTGTGGTGACTTAATACAATGTCAAATTATCACCCAAAAGGGTTGATTATAGTGTTACTAGTAAAAGCCAGACCACTATCTCTGCAGCTGCCAGCCACTTGCCTACCTAAGAGATAAGCTGATCTGTTTCTGTTAATTAGGATTAGCCACTGTTATGTAAACTATTGATTTGCATATGTACAGATAAGTGAAATTAAACTTGTGATACACACTTACACTTTATTAATAAAATTAGCAGTAGGCTAGCACTTGGAAAGCTTGCAAAAATTCTGAGCCAGACTCCAATACGAGGCAAGCACATTGTCCTGATGAGTATCTAGGGTTATCTGTCATCACTGCTGTCTACTCCAGGGTTTCACACACATACTTACGGGTTGTTTCACGGCCCTGGTACTGCAGTCCTGGGAAATGCAAAATGGCCCAAAAGATCCAGAGTTTTCTTCAAAACTTCGTTTAGTTATCATCCATCCTAAATTCACCCAGAAAACATTTCTGGGAGACTTTGGCTTTTGAATTCAGGTCTGGAAGGCCAGAGATGTTCAATAGGATTGTTTTAATCAAGGAACTGCATCAGATGAAGAAGCTGTACAATTCACATCAGTGAAAAATGCCAAAGAGGGAGGAAGAAAAAGAGTGGAAGGTTAGCAATGCGCATCTTATTTTCTTCATTCCTGGTCCACTTAGGAATGGTCATTTTTAACGTGGCAGAAGAAGAGAGATGGGACAATGCGGCCGAAATAATCACACAATTCTGATTATCTAACAGCCGAGTAGGCACTGGAAATCTTCAGATGGAGCTTCACAAGTCGTGGCACACAGCCCACAGCCGAGCAGCGTGCCACCCAGGAAGGAGCCAGGAGCTGCTGCTGCAATGGTGGTTTTCAGCAGCAACCTCAGCTACTGCACTTGTCCTCCTCAGCCTGGCCTGGGTACCCAGAGCACACTACCAGAGGTCTTTGCCGGGGACTTTGTGAATCCTCCTTCGGTTAACACTGTGTGTGAGCTGCTTCCAGATACCTCCTATATCTGAGGGCCGATTAACAAGCTAGGCTGCTCCACCTTCTACAGCTCAATTAATTCTGAGGTAAAATCATTATGCCCATGGTGGATTTTTTCCAAGCATAGCTAATGATGCACTATAATAATATTTTTTATTATTCTTAATTAAGACTCTTGCCTTTTTTGAATTCTAATTTTTTTATTGCTCTGTCAACGTCACCACTAATGGGTCCCCTTTATCATTTAAAAAAGCTACCTTTCTTCTTCATGTTTCCATTCCTTTGTTATGTTCTTATGAGCTTGCAAATCTGTAAGCACTTTTCTCCATTTGCAGGCCAATGTGGGGAGGTCAGGATGTTTATAAGGACCTGGAATTCCAAAAAATTCATTTTGTATTTTCGTTTTGATTATTGTCACTTAAGCATAATGACAACATCCATCCAGTTAAAAGTTCAGCTTCATTGGAAATTGCTTTTTTTTTTCAGTGAACCACTACTAATCAAAAATGTATGAGCAGTGCTTTCATAAGTAAAAAAAATGGTAAAATAGTCTCATAAGTAAAATAAAATAAAAAATGGAGAGCGAACAACTTTCTGTTCTAACGTGGCCATCTGTCATTTATAAAGACATCACCCCATTAACCCGTCTAATCAACTCCATTCTTTTTTCAAAGCTGCTTAAGTAAGTTTATGAGGAGACGTAGATGTTCTCTTGATTAAATCTGTTGTAAAACGGCCTCCCTGGTGTTCTGCTTTGTGTGCATTTACACATATAAAGGTAATTACAAGTACATATCACTACTGTAAATTCCACGCTTGTCATATTACAGTACAGGACATTTTCATTTCCTCCTGGTGAAAAAGAAATCTGATATTTTCAGTTTGAGCAATAATGACCACTTAGAATTTGTTATTATTAATGTTTGTCCTAACGTGCTCCAAGTCATGAGGTGGTTTCCTCCTAGGCAGTTGAATTTATAATGTGGAAAAAAGGGGGTTGACATGTTGCTATACCACCTTCAGCCATTCCCTCTCAAGCCTGGTTATTCCTTCAACAAACTGGAAGCTCCCTATGGAAAACCCACAATGTTGGAAATAATATTACTGAGTTCAGGTTGAAAGTGGAGAGCTGAAATAACTGATTTTCCTCAGCAGAGATTTCTGAAGTCAGACTCTGACCTTTCCTCCCTGGTGTTTTGCTTTTATGGCAGGCACCAGGGCTTAGTTCTCTTGCAAGCGAGCGTCACTCTACAGAAGTCAGCGTCAGTTAAGTTGCATCAGTTCTATCTGTTTATCAGTAGCTATCTCCATCGGGCTTTCTTCAGGGCCTTCAGTCATTCTGCCAGTAACGGGAAACTATCAGCAACTGAGCCTTTGAAGAACTGCTCAAGGAATTAACCCAAATGCCTGTGCTACACCCGGGAACCACCCTAGCAAGGCTTCTGTAATATGCAGTCAAAGTTTATGTAAATAGCTGAAATACTGAACATGGCTTAAATGCTTTACTAGTCACTGAGATAAGTTCCAAATAGGTTATATTTGATAAAATGCCAGTTTTATCACTGCCAGTTTCAGCATTTGGATTTTTTTTGTTGTTGTTCCCTGATTCTTCTGTTGATTAAAATAAAATAGGCATCCTCAAATCCTGAGATTAGTAGATTTATGCATATGGAGATTGTTTTTGTGAATGGTCATGGAAAGCACATTTATTTTTAGAAGAGTACTGACCCCTTGGTTTGAGAACCAAATCTCTCTACAATATATGTGAAATCTTCCCTCTAGAAACCTTCCCCTCTAGAGGTAACCAGAGGGACAGGCAACACACAAACCCACAGTGCAGGGAGGAAAGACAATTCTGTGTCATATCTGGAGGGAGAGAGCGTTAAAAAAAGAGCAAGCAGTTGGAATTATGTCGTGACACATCATGTGATAGAAAGCAGATGACAACTTTTGGAGTGCTCCATTTGGAAGATGGAAATGGGTCGGCTCTCACTGTAACACTGTGGAGTAGGCTGGTAAAGAATCGGTTGCGGAGTATTACAACTCAGGGAGTGGCCAGCACATCACTTGGCAGATCTCAGAGTATTAGAAATTCAAGGGCAGCCTAAAAATATTCCGACAAAAGAAATTACCCATAAACTTGTCCCCAGCACACAGACAGGAGAATGCAGAATTTATTTCTGAACCTGGCTGGCCACTTTTTTCTCTTTCCCAGTTTGCAAGCACATGGAGTGTAATCACAGACATGACGTGGCAACCGTTTCACCACCTTTTTCTCTCCTCGAAGAAAACACATTTTGAAAACAAGGAGTGAGCTTACGCCACCTTTACTGCCCGCAGGCAACGGGATGTAATACCACGCAGCAGCTAAAATTCTAACCCCACATTGGCAATTTTAAAAATTGAGTGGATTTGAGATCTACTTTCCCAGCTCCTGCCTTACAGATTTTGTTTTCCCAAAAGAAAAAGGAGCTGGTAGTAGCAGTAGCGAAGAGTAGAAGCAAGTGGCGGACTTAGAGCTCTGAACTTCAGCCTGTTCGGGCAGCTGGCAGACAGGATCTCGCAGGAGGCTGCTCTGAAGGGGAAAGGGACACAGAGCGCTGGTCAGACTTCGAAGCCAGCCATCTGAAAGCACGAGGTGGTCCACCCTAAACCACAGGAAAATGAGTGTGCAAAGCAGGCAGCCAGGCTGGCCGAACAGGAAACTCCTAACTGCGTTCGAATGAGAGAAGGAAGTGTATGGGCTGGAAGCAGGGATGGGCTGTGGAGTAAACAGAAGTATTGTGGACATGCAGGGATGGAGTTGGGTGTTACATGCTGTTACATGTTGCCCAGAGAGGCTGTGGAGTTCCCAACCTTGAAAATTTAAATCATGTGAATGCGTAAGACCCGAAGCACCCTGACTGAACTTCGGAACTAGGCAGACTTTGAGCAGGAAGCTGGAGCAGATGACCTCCCACGGTCCTTTCCAATCTGAATTACTCAATGACTCTACATTCTTCATAGACTCAAGAGTTGTCCAGGCCAACTGAGACCGGTTTGCTCAGTCCACCTGAGTTTTTACTATCTCTACGGAAAGGCTACTCGCAGTTTTAACTTAGACGTGTGAACTGAACCTAATTTAAATTTAATCCTCTCTGTTTCATTTCTGGCAGTCTTTCTTTCCAAATTGTGTGAAATTTCTGTACCACTATGTGGGTTTCTTTCTTGGAGGGGATGTCAGTTTTCAAAGCAGAATCTGCATTGTCATGAGGATTTTAAAGATGGAATCAATTAACAGACTGATTTAATGTAGGCTAAAATTGTCTTTCTAAAGAAATACAGACCAGAGGCTACCTTTTGGTTGTTTCTTTCTGCATGTATATGCAGCGTATAAAAGCATGATGCGATATTTTGAAATGAGAGGGTACTTCAGGATATTGTTAAAATTGTCCCCTTTTTGAACATTAGGATTTATTAAAAAAAGAGGTTTACAGATATTTTCTGATACTCAGTCACATCAGAAGAATAAAACCCCTGCATGTTAGCATCATGAAAAATACACAGTATGAGAGTAGCAGGTATTTTCTACCAACATTCACTGCACTCTTTATTCAACAAGTTATATAAATGGGTCTAAAAGTATGTATAGCAGGGAAGTCAACTAAATGACTTCTTGGTGGCACTTCCTGTAAAATACCTCTGTGATTTCTTTGACAGAATATCAAATTATTACAGACCTGAGCCCAGGGCTGAGAAGCCTTTCTGCATAAGCCCATGCCTATTGAAATGCACTGAGGTGTCCTTAGTTAGAACATCATATTCAGCTGAAAGACAACCGAAAAAGAAGGGCTAGGTGCAGAAATAAAGGTTTACTTGTTCTGGTAGTGCAGCTGGACTGGTTTTGATGACAATGCCATGGGTAGGGTTTTTTCCCCTCTTTCCTTTTCAAGTACACTTCCAGTAGAAGGACAAGGGTGTTTATCCATTTCAGAAGGATCTCTCTTCTTCAACTTAAGTTTGTCTCTTAAAAGGATACAAACTTAAAATAGAGGTTCTCATTCAGTTGCACATAACCTCATTGTTTGAATTTACTAATATAGCAAATCGGAGTCCTGCTTGAAGAATGGAGCAAAAATTGAATAAAGGGCTTGGGATTCATATGTAGAAAATAACCATAAGTATCCACCTGTTTTTAGAGGCTTGAACCCCAGTGTTACAAGAGCCTGAATGTTGCTGGGGACTGGATATAGTATTATTCTAGTCACAAGTCTATTTTCTACTTTCTTGAAAAAGAATTTTCCACTAAGTTTATGACTGCCAGATTTCCTACACCCCTTGCTACCCTCAAATATTTTGGAGGCTCCCGTCATCTTAATACAACTTGTAAGAGGGATGATTTGGCCCTGGGATCACATATGCACCTGTTACCATGACACTTCAGACAGCTGGTAGTCTGAAGATCACAATTTGAAACCCCTTATGTGACCAAATAACCATGTTTTCCTCTTACTAAATTAATTTAACTAGCCACATTGTAAAATTATACTTCAAGGCACTCATGATCCTTGAGATGAAACATGTTACTCTTCAAATAATCCTTTACAGTGAAATATTTATTCCTTGCAGAGGGGAAAAAAAAAAAAAACCCTAACAGAAATATCTTAATTTAACTGTGGTATCTGATTTTCCATATTTTTAATATATCCACCCAGTAAAACTGATGATTGGGTAAATAGACCTTCAGCCATATGGCTTTTAGACAAAAACTTTCACAGTCACATTTTCTTAATTTGAAGTGGGTGATGGATAAAATGCATAAGAAAAGTCAGATTTTTCTGCTAACTGCAGCATAGTGGAAATCTTCTTGCATAATGAAGTGTTAACTAAGTCATGCTTTTGCAGAGTGATTTAAAGTGTGATTCCACCACCAAGAGACTGTAAAAAAAGCAGGGCTCCATGGTGTCTCAGTAATTTCAGCATAAGATATGCTGAGTTTGCAAGGAAAAGGTGGGAATGTTTGGTTTGGGAATATTTCCCCTCCTTATTTCCAGTCCCCCAAACTCCTCCTTTGGACTTTTTACATCTCATGCATCATTAGCTGGAATAAATTATCATCAGACTAAATTGCATGATTAACTAACTATAGCTGAGCTGGCAATAGAGAGACTTAAACCTGCACCATATGCAAATTTGGTGGGAAATAACTGATAAAGAAAATGCTCAATCACCTCACCAGGGCACTTTTACAAAATAGTGCTTTATAGAAGAATCACAGCTCTAAGAAAGGCATAATAATGAGATAAAGCAAGCCTGTATAACAAGATGCATGATATCCCAGTTTCAGGAAAACTCACTACCGTCAGAAAATTACCAGTTTTATGGATAAATTTCAGACGGTTCTATGAAACACCAGGAATACAAATAAACAAAACCACCAGAGCATTGAGAAACACACAGATAAATAAGATCTGAAGTGTGTTCTAAAAGGGCAGAAGATTATAGAGCGCAAGCACTATCTGTCATGTCCCCGTCCCCCCCGTCCCCTCCCACCCGCTTAATTTGCAGAAGTAAAAAATTAAGAGGCAGCATATAACATCTGGTCTCTGTAGGGAACAGAGACCAGATTTAATGGCACTTATCTAGGGAGACCATGATTTTTGTCTAAACAGCTTTCTGCTCTGTAAGAACCTCCAGCCATAGTACTTGTAGTAACTTGGCTCTGCCAGCGCAGAATCTCTCCGACCCACCTCCCAAAGCAGCATCAGCAGGAGGAGGAAACGAGTGGTGGTTTTCTGGGGGAGGGCAGAAATGGCCCATTGGCAGCCCCCTCCCCACTGCTGGGGCAGGGGGACACCCACAGCAAAAGGCTGTGACTGTAGCAAGGAAGCGGAGAGGCAAGAGGGGCTGGAAAGGCAGTGTGCTACCCTCCTATTGGAAACGCTGGGAAGTGGCCCATGCTAGCGGTAGGCTTTTCATTCGGAATCTGTGTGTTATGCCATCATGTTTGGCTACAGTGGGATTCAAACTATTCAAAGTATTTTTAACTAACAAGGACCCACAAAGGAAGAAAGCTGTACTGGCACATGGAAATAGGACAACACAGTGGTTCTCATCTCAGCCAGGGTTCTAAGGAAAATACAGTCAGAGGCATAAGGCTGCCTGCATCTAGACGTACACTGTGGTGTAAATACTTAGAACTGGTTAAATTAGGTACATTTGAAGCAAAATCAAAAGGGGAACATTAAATAGGCTATAGCAGTGCTGTGAAAAAGCACATACCCACCAAGAATGAACACTGCCTGGCAAAGCACTCAAACCCTCATGTTTTCTACTTGAATTACACCTGAACTGTTGACTAATGTAACTCTAAATGAAATTTACGTTTGATGAATCTGTTCCTTAATATCTGCTTGCTGTAGGCAAAAGTAAATATTTATACAGAAAAAAACCTAACTATTTTCCCTAAATTAGAGCCTTCTATGTGTAAAGTTAAGTGAATTTTCCATGGCAGCAGGCCATCAGGCTCTAGCATGCTGTGCAGAGAGACAGACTTGGGTTTGCTTTTCTGCTATACAAGTTGCTTCTGTAGATTTACCTCGTCTGTACGATTTGCTGAACTGGAAGTGCAAAAACAGCTATAGGCGTTATCTGAGAAGGGGAGAGAGGAATTTAAAACAAAGAGCTTGTGTTTTACTTTGCTTGTAAGCTAGAAGGGGGGGGTAGTGTGTATTATGCATGCTTTATGACAACTAAAATAAGAGGAAAGATTGCTTTTGTTACATCTGGAAAGAATAATTTTCCTGATTTAGATACTAAATAAAATACTGATAATTCCTTCCTCAATCATGAGTATAAATATAAATAAGTTGTACAAGAATACTTGTTATGCACTACAGTCACAAATATTAGATAAGAAACCAAAATCTCAGTTACAGAAAGCAACAAAAGCTAGTGAGTTCTCTCAAGTTTTCCTTTAATTAAAATAAATCAGTAATCTTGCTTGCATTCTTAAAAATAATTTATGTCCAGAGTTAACCTGTTTAAATAAATTGACTGAATAGATCTTCCAAAGAAAGAATGGCCCAAAACTACAGTCAGATTTTTGGAGAAAGTTTCCTTCCTTTATTCTGGAGGCTTAAAAAATATATGTCAAATAAACATGATTTCTGTTGATTGCTTGATAATAGTTTGCATGGTCTGGGTACAAAAAGAATTACCTGTTTCTATAAAAGAGTCTGTTTTGGTAGGAACTGCTAGTTTTCACTGGTGGTTTAAAAAAAAGAAGCACCACAAGATTACATTTCTTAAGAGCACTTTAAAAAAATCTTTGACACATGTAGCAAGCAGAAAGTGTTATTAAAAGGATGATGGTCTAAACAGAAGTCATTGTTTAGACTAAAAACCTGAAAGGACAAGACCAAACAAGATTCTCATGCTCCTTTTTTTTAAAAAAACCCAAACAACCCTACCCGGATGTGTTGACTGAGCCGTACGCTGTTAGCTCTCCATGTCTTTAAAGGTGTCCTTCACGTCGTCTGCGCTGTGTGATAACAATAATGACTTCTCCTTTCTTCTAACCTGTAGAAAGAGCCTTGGGACCGATTTGATTTAGGAAAGCTGGGACAGGCATGTTTCTGGTAGTTGCACTGCCCTTATGTAAAAATTAGTAGAAAAGGATACTACAGAACCCCTTCATTTTGAAGAAACTGATTGCAGAGGCCAATAATTTTGTGTAATAGAGGCAAAATCTGAAAACGGTTAAGCAGTTTCATGGGAAATGGAGAAAGCTGGAGGAGAATTCCTCTACGTTTCCAAAGATTTACAGGGAGCTACATAAAAAGTCTTGGCTTCTGTATTATGAAACCACATTTATTCCTAGGTGGGGTTGCAACCCCTTATAAGGGGGCAAATACTCCCATTCCCCACAAAGCCTTCCCACTACAAATAATGGTGCTAGACCTTCATCATTAACATGAGAACTTATTTCCATGTATCTTTCAAATCCAGTTGTAGTATGGACACATCTTTCATAACCAGTACTGGCCACAAGAAATTATTTTGGTTTACAAGGTAGATATAAAAACCATGTTGCACAGCTCACCTTCTCTACTCCTTTCTCCTACCAGTTGCCAGGAATCTCCCTCATGGGCCAGTCTGATGGGACAATGGACAGGAATACCTCTGCATCTTACAGTTTCTGGTGAAACCACCTTGCTGCAGGCAGGAGTAAAGTCTTATGATCTTTCCTTCTAGTCAGCACTGGTGAGGCTACACCTGGAGATTTACGCCTCAGCTTTGGCCAGAGGAAGGTCCTTCCTGCAGGCCAGGTGGAACTGGCTCCATCCACCACAGGTGCAGGTCCTGGTGTCTTCTTGCAGAAGCCATCCCTGCAGCACCACCGCTACCAAAACCTTGACCCATAAACCCAATATAGAAACACAAAAAAGAATTTAAAAAGTTGGAGGGTACAAGAAACACAGGCAGGAATTAAAAAATAGGGACACTGAACCACAGAGAAGATCTTTAAAGAAAATTAATAAAGCAACAAGCAACAAGATACAGCAGGAAGAATTAATCAATTACATGAACAAGCGAATCGAGTTCACGATCAGTAAGTTTACACCACATTGGTCAGGAGTGTGGATCTGCCTGAGGGCAGGAAGGCTCTGCAGAGGGATGTGGACAGGCTGGATCGATGGGCCGAGGCCAACTGTGTGAGGTTCAACCAGGCCAAGTGCTGGGTCCTGCACCGGAGTCACAACAACCCCCTGCAACGCTACAGGCTTGGGGATGAGTGGCTGGAAAGCTGCCCAGTGGAAAATATCCACGCGATGCTGGTTGACAGTGGCTGAATAGGAGC
>NW_010244745.1:0-14086 GCF_000690775.1 Eurypyga helias | reverse complement strand
GCCGGAGTTAAACCACGACATCCTCTTTTCCAGTCCATGCCACTGTTCACAAAGACATATTTAGTAAGGTGATGGATCCCATGTCATTTCTGAGAACTGGTTATTATTTGCAAAGTAAATGGCTTGTGGCAAATTGTTTATACAATGAGCAAACTGGGAAAAGGAGAAGCATTTAATCCACCCACTTTGCAACTTCATCCAGACTTTCCAGGCCACTTTCATCTTTACTGTTGGGTCCTTTCATTCACTGGCCAACAACATGAACCACCTTCTTCTGCCTCTCCCACAGCTACCTTCTTCATGGTTTATCCCTTGAATCTTGTTGCAAAGGAAATGCTGCCCCTGCTGCTTTTTGTACCCCAGGGCAGAATCACATGTAACAGCACATTAAAAAGGCAGCATTCATGGGTATTTAGTAATGTCACTAAATAATCTGAATATATTTTGCTTACAAATCATGATTCCTAGCACTACTGAATCAAAGGAATTTTTCCTATTGACTTCAGCTGAGCCAAAACTGTGGTTCAGGTGTGCCCATACCCATCGGATAGATACATTATTCACAGAGAGCCACAGTTATTTAAATCCATAAAAAATGAGTGATTGACTGTTTTTACCAAAGATGAATATGAAATAAATAGAAATGACTGATAAAATACTAGACTTTGAGTTCACAAGTGTTTTTAGATCATTTTCTTGTTTTGCTTGGGGTTTTGTTTGTTAGGTTTGGATGGGAGGTGTTAAAAAGTCTGGCCTCTGGTAGTCTGATGTCTTTATGCATTTGGTAATGCAGATCTAAATACAGAATGCTATTTGAGAACACATCTCAAGGTGCCATAAAGCAAAGGCAGTCCCTCTTCTACACAGGATACTTTCGTATAAAAGAATACATCTTTGTAAAAGGAAAATAAAAAGATACATTCTTTTTATATAGAATGTCAAATCAGCTTAATTGTATTATAATTAATCATATTTCAATTTGGTAGGTGGATTCTGAATATCATCATTGAATACAGAAGACATGTTTGTTTCTGGTTAATATTGACTAATCAAAGCAAAACCAGCTCTGTTCAGAAATAACCCAAATGTAGCAAGCAATGGTTTCTCCCCAGTACTCCTCAGCAGCAGGGAAAGTCTGCTTTTAAGAGAGTACTTTAATCTAGTTTTAGTATAAATAATAGTGAAATCATTCAGGAAATAAATCACTGTTCTCCATCTTTCTTTAAAGAGCTGCCCTCCCCCTGCTCCAATATACTGTGCTCAATTTCCTTTTGGTTTTGAAGATGTTCTTTCCTATTGGCTTGTGTATCCACTTGGAAAAGCTTAACCATCTCTGCACTCAGAAAGGAAGTTTCATATATTGCATTTTTTACTCCCATAAGTAGACTGTTGCAGTGATCTGGCATTTGAATTGGGACAAATTATGCTGAATAACAAATATAGCAATTAATCAGAGGCTTCCTTAGGAAGCAAAAAATGAGCATAATCAATCTTCAAACATTCTACCTTACCTTGCAGTTTTGCAGTTTTGATTAACAAATGCATTGCAAACTCCTGTTGTGCCTAGCAAATCTGTATTTCCAAAGCTATCCAGCAGAAATTGGACAAAATCGCAAATAACCAGATTTTTTAATGCAGAATTCAACATCTGTTGAGACTCCTGAATTGGGAGCCAGGAGTCTTTTTAAAATCTGAGCCACCTCTAGAGATAGTTGTTTCTAAGCTGTTTATGAAAGGCAACAATATTCCTAAGTTCAATAGTTTCCTACAGACAAGCTAAAACTCCCTCAAAAAATTTAGTTCCAATGAATTCGGGACCTTTTGTCTTAAATTAAATTTGCAAATCCTAGCTAGTCTCTGAGCTTCAGAAAGTCACTTCAAAATTGAAAAACCTGGAGGCTGACCTCTGTGGTGATCTGTCATCCACTGCTTCTCCTCCAAGTGTTGAGAGTGTTGTTTATTAAAATTTGGAGTAGCTTTCTTAAATCAGACTCATACATCCAGAATTGCCAGAGACAGCAATTCTGTTCTGCATTGTACTTTTTACTTGGAAATTCTTTAAACTGAAGCAATGTATTTAGGAAAAAAATTCATCACGATGTGAAAATTCATCCAAGAAGTGGCTTGTGAGGCAGAAACTTACAAAAGTGTGGTGTTTCTGTACTAACTTAATCCCAGCCTTCTCTGAACATTAAACATATACTTTGTTTAATCCTGCATTTATTAATACAAATTATACTGTCTTTTTTTAATTGTCTCTGTCTGTAAAATATTTATGAAATAACAGTTTTTGTATATCCAGTTACTCAAATATTATCCATGCTTTATATTTTCTAATTTATGTATTACCCTTTTGCAAAGCAGATTTTCATTCTAATAGTTGAGTCAGATTCCAAAGGAAAATTCAGATTATTGACTTAAGATTTAACAACCTTATCATTCTTTCCTTAAAAGTACCAAGATAATAATGATTCTCTTGTCAAGCAGCTGTGACCCCAGGTTTTGTAAGCACTGTGTGATTTTGATGAAATTGGATTGAATCTTTGACAGTAAATAATGACCTTAACTCAAGAACATTCCAAAGTATTTGTTAATGAGGATCTACAACTTTCTCCTCATGTTAATTGTGCAATTTTATGCCTTTATTTTCCATGCCCCACAGTTTTCTTTCTTGATATGTGAGCTATTGCACTTACTTTGTATAAAATTCTTGGGTTGATATCCATGAGATGTAATTTATGAAAAGACATTTCAAAATGAAAGACACAAAGCAACGGCACTTCTATTTTATTTGCTTGGAAAACAAAGCATCCAAAAGCTGTATTGACTTTTCCTTGCTTCACACCATGGCATTAAGCACTGCTGTTTAACGTTATGGTTCATAGTTACTTGTCTAATCTAGAATGGAAACCTGTCGAATCTATATTCATACTTCTGTTTAATGCCAGATACGTCAGTACAACTAAGGAGATTAGTATTTGGTGATAAACAGTCATGATTATTCAGACTTCTTACAATTCATTCCTCTGTTTTCAAATTAGGTGTACAGTGTTTCTCGTATGAGCAACTAAATAGTCTAAAATGTTCTAAAGCATGCTCAAAAATGTCTTAAAATGCTTCCCATTTTACACTGAAATAAATTTCAGGGGTTTTACACCATGTCTGATGTAATAGGGAACATAGGGAGCTGTGACATGAGTAGAACTCAAAATAATTAGGTAGGTTCGGGAGCTAAACCTGGTCCTGCCAGAGCTTGTCAGAGTTCTGTAATGACCAGGATATTAGCTGTCTTTTCCTCTGGCATTAGGAAAAAAAAAAGTTACCCTTGACCTAAGAGATTACTTGGATGAATTTGGCCAAACGGATTCTTCCTAGGAATTGTTTTTTGGTGGACCCACATATTCTGATGAAGTACAACAGTAAAAACCAACATAGTTTGATTAGTCATGTCATTTTAAATGACTGATGATTTGCTGTAGACTAACTAGTCAATGAACAATATTCACTTCAGTCTAACAGGGATCAAAAGTCACTGCCGTTTCATAGATACACAGTATTTTCTATAAGCATGGCCATGTCAGTTTAGTTTACTCATTGCAGTGATCAACATCATGAAAACTGGCAAAACAATTGGGATGCTTCCAAACAGTAGCAGAAGAGGGTTGAAAAGCATGATGGTGTGAACAGAGTGGGTGACTGATGATACATAGGAAAAATATGGTGTTCTTATCCCCACATCAAATTTGCAGTCTCCAGCTTACTCACCTTATACCAGTTTGTTCTGACTGAATAATAATGGAAACATAGAGCCATAGAATGATTTGGGTTGGAAGGTAACTTTAAAGATGTTCTAATCCAATGCCTCTGCCATGGGCAGGGACATCTTTCACTAGACCAGGTTGCTCAAAGCCTCATCCAGCCTGGCCTTGAACACTTCCAGGGAGAGGACAGCCACAACTTCTGTGGGCAACCTGTTTGTCTCACCACCCTGACTGTAAAAAATTTCCTCCTTATATCTAATCTAAACCTACTCTCATTTTCAAACCATTGTTCCTTGTTCTGTCACTATAGGCCTTTGTAAAAACTCTTTCTTCATCTTCCTTATAAGCCCTGTTCATATATTGAAAGGCCACAATAAGGTCTCCCCAGAGCCTTCTCTTCTCCAGGCTGAACAAGCCCAACTCTCTCAGCCTTTCTTCACAGGAGAGGTGCTGCAGCCCTCTGACCATTTTTGTGCCCCTCATCTGGACCCACTCCAACAGGTCCATGTCTTTCTTGTACTGGAGGCCCCAGAACCAAGTGCAGTACTCCAGGGTGGTCTCATGAGAGCAGAGTAGAGGGGGAGAATCACCTTCCTCAACCTGCTGGCCACAGTTTTTATGCAGCCCAGGTTACAAGTGTCTTTCTGGGCTGCAAGCACACATTGTCAGCTCCTGTCCAGTTTTTCATCCACCAGCATTCCAAAGTCCTCTGCAGGGCTGCAGTCTGTATTTATGTTGGGGATTGCCCCAACCCAGGTGCAGGATCTTACACTTGGCCTTGTCAAACTTCATGAAGACCTGAGCCCTCTCCTCAAGCCTGTCAGAGTTTCACTGGATGGCATCCCTTCCCTCAACTACATCAACTCCTCCGTTCAACTTGGTATCATCTGCAAATTTGTTGAGGGTCCACTCAGCCTATTTTTTTAAAAAATAGGCATGATGTTTCCCTTCTTCCAGTCACTGGGGAATTTGCTTGATTTATTGCCATGACTATTCACATATGAGGCACAGTGGCTTGGCAACTATATCAGCCAATTCCCTCAGGACCCTGGGGTGTATCTCATGAGGTCCTATGGACTTATGTATGTTGAGGTTCCTCACATGGCCTTGAATATCATTATTTCCCCAGGCCTTGCCTTGGGATTCAGGGACTTGCAAGGTGGAAGAGAGATTACCAGTGAAAACTAAGGCCAGAAAAATTGCTGAGTATCTCAGCCTTCTCCACGTAGGTTGTAACTAGTTCTTATTTATTGCAGAGGATACATTTTCTTTAATCTTCCTTTACTTCCCAGTGTAACTGTAGAAGCTCTTATTATTCTTCACATCCTTTGCCAAATTCAGCTCCACAACTGTGCCTTATCTTTCCTGACCCATCCCTACACATCCTATATTCCTCCCTGGATACATGTCCTTCGTTCCACTGCCTATGCTTTTTCTTCTTATACTTTTGTTTTACCAGGATGTCATTACTCAGTCACGCTGGTGTCTTGCCTTCCTTTCCTGATTTCCTACACATGGGAATCGAGAGCATTTGTGCTTTAAGAAATATGTTCTTAGAATGCTACCAGCTCTGTTCAACTTCTTTATCCCTGAGAGCAGATTCCCAGGGAGTCCCATCCACGAATTCCTCAAACAATTGAAAGTTCCATCTGCTAAAATCCAGGATCCTGACTCTACTATTCACCTGGTCCATATCCCTCAAGACTGAATTCCACCATGACGTAGTATCATAGAATCACAGAATGGTTTGGTTTGGAAGGGACCTTAAAGACCATCCAGTTCCAACCCCCCTGCCATGGGCAGGGACACCTTCCACTAGACCAGGTTGCTCAAAGCCTCATCCAGCCTGGCCTTGAACACTTCCAGGGATGGGGCATCCACAGCTTCTCTGGGCAACCTGTTCCAGTGCCTCCCCCCCCTCTCCAGGAAGAACTTCTTCCTGCTATCCCATCTAAATCTCCCTGCTTTTAGTTTAAGCCCGTTACACATTACATGATCACCTCAGCCCTGGCTGCCACAAGTTTTGACATCTCTAATTAGTTCAGCCACGTTGGTAAGGAACAGGTGGACTCTCCAGTGGTAGGCAACTGGTTGCCTCTCCAGTGAAGAATTAATAGGGCAATGATGAGACTATCAAGAGATTGAGCACTGAATCCAGGGAAGCACATTAAGGCATCTGGGAATACTTTTTCATTTGCATCTTGTACATCTGCCCTGGCTACTTTTCAAATCCACACCAGGAAGCCTGGTCTCAGAGCTGTGTTGCTGCACCCACCACCAGTGACAGAAAATGAGACCTATTTCACTACACTATGTATTTACCTCAATTTCTCTTCAGCTCTACCTCAGACTCATCTCATTGGACTCTTACTTCTTTTTTTTATCACTTCACATTCTTTGTGCATCTGAAGTCCACTTTTGTATACACTCCTCACACAAGATGTTTTTAAAAGAAATTAATAACATAATTTTTCCTTTCAAAATACTGCATTCTGCTGCTGGGCTCTATGATTTACCCCTTCCTGCCTTCAACATTTTCTTCATCAAGCATCTTCAGAGAGTACTAGCCAAGAAGCTTAGATTGTAATTTTTTTCTATGTTTCTTTCCATAGTGTAGTGTGGAATCCCACTGGGGTTCAAATTACTGCCATGATAATATTATTATTAATAATAAAAAATATTTTAAATTTTTCATTGGAAATTAACTCTCTTTCCTTTCTTCTTATTACACATAGTCCATAATTTTTTTCCTTCTGTTTCCATTCAGCTGTGGATTTTGTTTCTTTTATTCAGTTTGCAAATCAAATTATGTTTGTGTAAGGACTGATATTTGAGCAGGTTGAAAATTGGCAGGACCCATTCATAGTTCTGTGTAACGAAACGTAAATAGAAGAAGCCTGGTGACTTAAAAAAAAAAAAAGGATTAGTTAAGGCATATTTTTGGTATCTTGAAAATAATAAGATGGCCTAAGAAAATCAGTCCTCAAAATGAAACACTTACTAAAATGAGAAACTAATATGTCAGCCTAAACATCAACATCTATGGAAGATGAGGTAACAGGCATGGAAAAAATAAACATTTTTTATCACATGAGGAAGTGAGTATCACAAAGGGCTTTTGTGTTTCAGTGACCATGCATGTTTTACTCAGATCTCAAAGAAGCAACTGAAAATCAGGATATAGCATCTGTAGCTCACTCACTCATTTGGATAAATGCACATCAGAAAGCTGACTCATGAGGAGCTTTTCCTTCAAGTCAACAAATTAAAAACTATGCAATAAATTAATAATAGTTTAAAATATTTTTTAAAACCCTAAACTAAAATCATCGCCTCAAACCTGAATCATGTTTGAAATAACTCTGCGTCCATTTTAACCATGCTTTGTACTTTGATCTGAGTTTCAGATACTATCACTTTTATGTATTTGGGATGAAGCACAAAGCAAGAGGGTTTGCATTACTAATATTCACATTCCCTGATGACTTGCTTCTGTTAGTAGGTGCAATCACATCGTTGGTAATCTTCCCAGTTCTCAATGGTATCCTCATCTCACCACGTTTCTGAATAGGTGAAAAATCCTAGCATTATGTTTGTGAACATTATTTGGAGTAATGTTTACAAATAATTCCTAAAAGCACTAATTCTGCTAATAACGCCTATTAAAAGAAATTTCTAACTGACTTGGGGCATTTTTATTGTCTTTAAGTCTTTGATGATCAGGGGGCTGGAGGACTTGCCCTGTGAGGAAAGACTGAAGGAGTTAAGTCTTTTCCCCATAGAGAAGAGAAGACTCAGGTGGACCTCAGCACAGCATTTGAGTACTTGAAAGGGCAGCTACAAAGAGAACAGAAGCTCTCTCTTCACAAGCAGCCCCATGGAGGAGACAAGGAGCAACGCATACAAGTTGCACTGGGAGTAGTTTCGTCTTGATAGAAGAAATAAATTTTTTACACTGACAACAACCAATCACTGGAACAACCTCCCCAGAGATGTGTTTTCCACATCACTGGAGGTTTTCAAGATGCATTTGGAGATGGTGCTAGATAACCTCACCTAGGCTCCCTTTCCCGTGAAAGGTTGGACCAGGTGATCTTTCAAGGTCCCTTTCATCCTGTTCTATCGTTCTGTCATTCTGTGGTTTGATTCTGACTTTCTACTTAATTTTTTTCCTTATATAATTAAAACTTTTAAAAACACAAACATTTGCTTCACTTAGTGACACCTTTATTCCCTTGAGGCTCCTTACTGTGGTATTACCAGATCAGGGTCAGCCCTCAGCAGTAGTTGGATGGAAAATGCACTGAAGGATTTCAATTAAATTCAGCAGACAGGTAGAGGTGGGAAAAGAAGACAGGCAGAGACTAAGGATGTGGAATAGAGCAGCAAGACACACTGGTGCATAGAGAAATGCCAGAAAGTAACTGATAGATACACTGGACCTCATTAGTTCTACTCATGAAACAACTGTTGATAGCTAATATTTTACAGTAATGTATTGCTGTTGAGTTAAATAGCTACACAAGAAATTACTTGTTTATTTGGAATTACGTACTGAATTAATGGGTTGCCAATTGTAAACTGATCCAGCTTTAATAAATATCATTATGAGCAGCACTAGGTTTACCTACACACACGTTCAAAGCAAAATTACTCTGTGACTACAATAAGATTTAAAGCACACTTATGGTCCCTAAAATATAAGTACTTAAGCAGAAGTTTACCATATGTTTAAAATTATCTGTAGTTGCATTTATGATCTGCGATAACAGTGCATATATTTTCTGGATTGCAGCACTTTAGAGGTTTTCCATTTTATTTTTATAGTGTTAGTGTACAATTCACCCCTAGCAATTTATAGTAAGGCTTTAAAAATTCAAATAATAAAGAGTTTCTTTCTATGGCTGTGAGTAGTAATTTAACTTTCCATTAAAATGTTCACTACAGAGAAGCCAAAAATAGCTATTGCTGACAATTTTAATAAACTGTATTTGCGCTTCAGTGCAATGCCAAAATCTAAGTTGTGAGTTCTGTTCTAGGATTATCATTGATGTTATTTAAAAAAAAAAAGGAGTTTATGGTAACAGTGTTTCCCCATGTACAGTATGGGACTTCATTTTCTTGTCTGAAATCAACAGGGAATTATAAGGCACTGGTAATCTACGGTTTCTAAAAGCGGGTCTTTGCATAGTTTGGTATGATTCTCATTCTCTTTTCTCTGGTAATTCTGCACAGAAGTAGCAATTCACGGAACATTACCACTTGAACGACATTACTTGCCAGGGCTCATACTCCACAGAAAGACAGATCATAGAATCATAGAACCACAGAATAGTTTGGGTTGGAAGGGACCTTAAAGACCATCCAGTTCCAACCCCCCTGCCATGGGCAGGGACACCTTCCACTAGACCAGGTTGCTCAGAGCCTCATCCAGCCTGGCCTTGAACACTTCCAGGGATGGGGCATCCACAGCTTCTCTGGGCAACCTGTTCCAGTGCCTCACCACCGTCTCCAGGAAGAACTTCTTCCTGATATCTAATCTAAACCTCCCCACTTTCAATTTAAACCCGTTACCCCTTGTCCTGTCAGTACAGGCCCTTGTAAAAAGTCCCCCCCAGCTTCCTTGTAGGCCCCTTCGGGTACTGGAATATTGTCAGAGAGAAAAATGATCTATTTCTGTAGATTAGCAAGACGGTGCTGTATGGAGAATTTCCATCAACACAGGGTGAGACTCCCCAGCCCAGGCTGCAGGTCATCCATCTCATAGCATTTATGGACAGATAGGCAGCTGCTTGACAAAGCTTTGACCAGGCTCAGTCAGAATTTGCCATGCTCACTCAGCTGTTCATTACAACACACTACCTGGGCCATGAAGTTACAGAAGCTTCACTGTGAGTGAATGCAAATCAGAAAAATAAACTATTCTGTGCAAGATTTGAAAAAAAAAAAATTGTCATAAGCGTCAGGGCAATGCTTTTTCTCTGGGGATCCAGTACAAAATCATTGAGGCCTGGTGTTTTCATATGTCTGTACTGCTAATTAGCTACTCCATATCAGCTTGTATTTCTTGATGGTCTGGGGACCAGTCCCAAAAATGGAAGAAAGCCCTGCAGGCACTGCTAGAGATCTTTAATACCAGCTGATTGTTGTAATAGAGAGGAATCATCCTTTATAACCCATTGGTCTCAAAGGTAAATCATTATGTGCAAAGTAGTCATTTGTCTTTGCTGACAATGGAGATAACCAGGTAGCTTCAGAGGGTGGTTAAATTCTTCCTGAGGTGGAGGTCTGAGATAGCTCAGTTGAAACCCTTTCAGGAAGCATTTATTTCTTTCTGTCATCCGTCATTAAAGAAGGCAGGGTTGAGTAACTCACACTTGATACCCAACGCTTCCAGATCTAGAAAGAAGAAGAACTGAATCCCACCTGAGATCTCCACTAAAGGCAGTGGGAGTTTAGTCACAGTTACTTATTCACATTAACATATCTACGTTATAGGCATGTACATATGTATAAATTCCACCTAAGGCATCCACGGGTGTGCCTCAGTGGTGCCTCCTTACAGACTACAATGTAAGGAAAGATATTTCCAATGCTGAAGTTGTTTCAGTGAAATCAGGTATTTTAAGATATCTGTCACGGTTACCAGCCTGGGTTCCATATTGCCTCGTTCATATCTTGCTCCATTTATAACCATTTAAGAAGGATTCTGATTATTGAAAAATGGGAATATGCAATACTGGGGAATTATAAAACTATTACATTATAGATTTGCTATATTTTCACTTACAGAAAAATACCACTTTTGTTTGTATTGATAAGATCTGGATTTTTAAATAATGCATTAATTTCTGTCTTTGATTCATACGCTGCTAGAGTAAAAATGGCACTCTAGTTTCTGACTGAAAAGTGTAAAAAGATACTTCTGATAAAACATGAAGTCTTACTAAAATATTCTTTTTTTTTTTCCATGAAGTATCTATCTGACAAGGAATATGTGATGAACTGACGTGGCAAGAAACTTTTGTACTTACCTGAGTTAATAATGTGCTCCTGAATTCCCACTTAGAAGCTGTGCACCTGTTGATAAGATGGTGATAATTGAACAGATTAGGCGATTAGGCCTACATTATATGCTGTATGATGTAAGTACAGACACTGAACACAGATACACACAGATTAGATAGGTATTTATGGGCACACCTTGATGTTCAGAGGAAAATACTTCAATTCTTGCACAGACAGACAGGGCTTCTTTCTTCTGTAAATTAAATAACAGTGTATAAACTAAGAGTGAATTATTTTGTCATTAATAATGAGTAAGGTAAAAAGACATCAGTGACCACCCATGGAGCAATCTGTCTTCTCTGCTTTTTACTGTCACTGAAATTCAGTTCAACATCCAGCTAGAAACTTTCCCCCAGAGTCTGTGATTAGGAAAGAGAGTATTCTGCCAAAGTGTTATTTAAATTCTCTGTTTCAACTTTATTATGTGATATCTGACAACTTCAGAAATCTTTTAACACCCAATTCAGCACTTCATAATTGTTCTCTGTGAGTTTTAGCATTTTTGTAGTTCTCTGCACAGGAATTCCTCAGACATCCCAAGGGCCAGATTAACACGTGTATTGATGGAAGTCTTCACCTGCCATAGTGTTTAATAGTGCCCCATCAAAATCAGAAGGTGTAGTGGGATATTTAGGAGGATATAAATCTTTATTCCTTTAGGATACGATACTCGCTTTATGTATCTTTACTCAGTTAATGTATCATTGGCTATAAATGTTATGTCCTTTCTTTATCCCAACTATTTTGTTCCTTCCTGGTTTTTTTGGAATTACACTAACTACAGATTCTTGAAACTCTATATTTGCAAAACTTTTCTATTGTACTTCAACGAAGATTTTCATTGCTCGTTCTTTTCTTTTTTCTTTTCTTTTCTTTTCTTTTCTTTTCTTTTCTTTTCTTTTCTTTCCCCCTTACCTTATTTTTCATTTCAGAGACTGTCACTCATAAGAAATTCTGATGGCTTTTCTTTTCTTTTCTTTTCTTTTCTTTTCTTTTCTTTTCTTTTCTTTTCTTTCCCCCTTACCTTATTTTTCATTTCAGAGACTGTCACTCATAAGAAATTCTGATGGCACCTAAAAGGTTGGATAACTTTAATGAAATTAATTTCCTGAGAGTTCTTGTGCCTTCCAGCCCCTATGATAAACCCAAAGTAGGGAGAAGTATGTTAGTTTACTGAAGAAAAATTACTATTTTATATAAATAACAGTGATGAAGAAAAACATAATCTTCATTCTCAATCCTTTGTGACTCAGAGTAGGTATAACTGTTTAACTGTAGTGAAAACAGGGTTCTGATCTTAAGTCATGTTAAATTCCTGCCACTTCAGTGGATTAAGATCCCTGTTAAGGCAGATACTCTCACATGTGTAGTTCTATGGGTGTGGATAACTACTGTGTGTCCTCAGCTGGCTGACTAAATAAAGCTAATACTTTCAAAATCAGGTCCAAAGTGACTTGATTCCCCAAATAAGTTGTGAAACAGGAGGGAGCTCCCAGGAGCCCTACCTTAATATGCTCTGTGAAGTTGCTGCTATTGTTTCCCAGGATCTAAATAGTAGATTTTGTTTGTTGGTCACCTTTTCTACCCGTCTGTACTCTTCTTCCCTGGAGAGTATGAAAGCTCCGATACACCTCCACATTCCCCCTCCACTGAAATTAAGAGGTTTGCTGTTAGCTTCAGTGGGACTTGGCCTTTGCTTTGTGCCATCCAGATATGTTGTCAGTCTTTGAAACATGGCGCTCTTTTTCTGCATTGATGATCCCTTTTTTCCCCAGTGCTAATTGCAGGCTGTTTTAGCAGCATTTCATTACAGACTCAGAAGGACATCTTCTCTGAGAAGCTGTTTTTTCTTGTGTGTGTACATGTTCAATAGTAAAGATAAAGCACAAAAAGCAGCTGAGGTCTAGCTTGAACGAGATAGTCCTGAAAGTGACATTCCCTCTGACTGAGCCAACACAAGCATCTTTTTTTCAAACAAAAGTTCTTAAACTTTAAGATGGCTCTTTGGCACTAATAATGTTTAAAAAAAAAAAACCATCCTGAAGGAAAATGTGAGTGCATTAGCACAGAAATGTACAGAAGTAATGCTGCAAACTGAAGCTGTCTGTCCGCTTTCAAAAGCAGGTAAAGAGCCTGCTGCAGCAGCTGCTTTTATGGCTCCTACTGCTGCTCCTTTGAGAAGTCATTATGTAAAACTTGCTTCATATTCCCCTTCTACTCCTTTTTCATCTGAAATGTAGTGCTGACATCTTTTTTATTTATCCCTTTTTTTTATTTCTACTAAGACAATCAGATCTTCTGGTTTTCTTGAATTTGTTATCCCAGCACAAATGTCCCGGAGTGCAAGGGGCAAATTTTAATTGGAACATAATATTACTCTTTAATTAATTCACAGTCCATCAAGCAATAAATTTTCCAGTGTAGTTCCTTTCTGACTGGCTCCCAGCTGGTGGAGCTCAGCTGTCTGTGTACAGCCCACTGCCCCGTGTCCTTTCACAGCTAGCCTGTTCTGAAAACACCTTACTTTATTTCCAATTTTAAGGTTAACAGACTGAGGAAAGAAGATTATATCAGACAATAAGAGCTCATCTCCTTCTTGCCTTCTGTAGGAGATGCATTCTCCCAGATCCGCTTCCGTCAGCTAACAAAACCTCTCATAGTGAAGGCCTATGAGACTTGTGTGATGACCTTGAGTTCCCCTATGGCTCATTATAGCTTGTGGCTTGTGATCTCTCCTACTGTATAGATTTATAGATTTATAATAGGGTGTTTGGAAGGGTTGTGACGTTGTGGTTTGGAAGGTAAATGGAGTTGATGTTATATTACATTAAGTATTGTCTTAATCAGGGCTGCAGATGCATAGTATGACAGGAAAGGATTCAGTGGTCCAAGAAATGTCTTTCCAGCTGAACACACCTCTATCAGATAACTGCCTATCACGGGCAATAAAACATCCAGGACAACGGGGATCTCAATTTAAGTTACCACAGTTTAGCTGCTCTTCTGTGCTTGTTACAGAGTGATACAATGGAAAAATCTATTCTTTATTATCAGGAAAACCTGTTGTGACCAAGGAAACATTACTGTCACCAGTAACCCCTTAGGATAATAAATACTTCAGTGTACAGATTTTCTCTTCTGCCTTAATATCTTGATGCTTATTTAAGTGTGTTTTATCAAACACTCTCAAAGAGCTTTTCATATGGAAGGTCCTATCATATCCTTTAATATGGACAGATGGGCCACTGCCAACCTCA
>NW_010244744.1:0-223 GCF_000690775.1 Eurypyga helias | reverse complement strand
CTCTCCCGCCAACATTCCCATCCTGTCACCCTCAGGCTCGAGTGGAGAGGATGGAGCAATTCCAGAAGGAAAAAGAAGAGCTGGATAAAGGATGCCGGGAATGTAAACGCAAACTCGCCGAGTGCCAGAAAAAGATGAAGGAGCTGGAGGTGTCGGATCCGGAGAGCGGGAAGGGGGAGCTGGAGAAGCTCCAAGCCGAAGCCCAGCAGCTGAAGAACGAGGA
>NW_010244743.1:0-268 GCF_000690775.1 Eurypyga helias | reverse complement strand
GGCTCCGGGAAAGCAGGAGCAGCGGTATGGTCACTGGGGCAGTTCCGTGGGTGAGGTGCAGGAACCTTCCCTTCCCTGCCCACGTGTGTTGCCTCAGTGGGTCCTGCCCGTGCCTGGCCCCTGAAACTCAGCCACGTGTCAAACCCCACCTCACCTCGTTCTTTTGGGGGGATGGAGATTGGTACCTTCGACAGCTCATCCCCCTTGCCCTGTGCGGAGAGGCAGCTGCTGCTACCGTTAATACCGTGCCGGATACCAACATCCCCTC
>NW_010244742.1:1357-1581 GCF_000690775.1 Eurypyga helias | reverse complement strand
AGCCGGCTCGAAGAGCGCCGCAGCTCGTCACGCCCCCTGGGGGCTCCGCCAATCAGGGCTGGAGGGGCGGGGCCTGCGTTAAAAGTGGGGTCTGGGGGGTAAATCTGGGCCCTGGGGTGGGGTAAATAAGGCCCTGGAGGTGTAAATCAGACACTGAGGGAGTAAATCTGGGTTCTTCGGGTGTAAATCCAGACCTGAGAGGGTAAATCAGGATCCTGGACATG
>NW_010244742.1:705-1303 GCF_000690775.1 Eurypyga helias | reverse complement strand
ATCAGGGCCCTGGAGGTGTAAATCAGGCCCGCAGGGGGTAAATCAGGGCCCTGGGATGTAAATGTGGGCTCTGGAGGGGCAAATATGAGCCCTAAAGGGGTAAATATGGGGACCTGGGGCATAATTCTGGGTCCTGAGGGGGTAAATGTGGGGCCTGGAGGGGTAAATCTGGGCCCTGAGGGTGTAACTGGGGTAAATGGGAGGTCTGAGAGGGTAAATCTGGGCCCTGAGGGGTTAATTTTTGGCTCTGTGGGGTAAAGGTGGGTCCGAGGGGTGACAGCACCCAGGGACCTGGGTCCCTCCCATCGCCCTGGGTGCCATGGGGGTGTGGGAGGGGCAGTGACGTCGGTTGCGGAAACCGTCCCGAGGGGCGCAGGGAGGTAAGTGCTGGCGGGGAAGGGCCACACCCAGCTTCTGGGTCCCTTGTGGGGGACCCCCAGGGGTGGGAGGGGGAGGTGGGAGACGGGGGTGAACCACACGTGGACGCCTGGATCGTTCCGTGGGTGCGGAAGGGGAAGTGGAAGGGTTCCTGCGCCTGAACGATTGGGTTCCTCAGGGTGGCAATGGCGGCCACAGCCGGGTGCCTGGGTCCCTCTCT
>NW_010244742.1:0-535 GCF_000690775.1 Eurypyga helias | reverse complement strand
GAACGCCCAGGTCCCCACCCAAATACCTGGATCTCCACCCAAACACCTGGATCCTTCTTCTAAGGGTGTGGGTGTCCCCCGAAGGCCCGTGTCCCCATCCAAATACCTGGATCCCCACCCAAACTCCTGGATCCTTCTTCTAGGGGTGTGGGTGTCCCCTAAGTCACCTTGGTCTCCGGAGATGGTCCCATCCCTGGATGCCTGGGTCCCCACCCAAATGCCTGGGTCCTATCCCCAGACCCCTTGAACCCCACCCAAACTCCAGAGTCCCTCTTCTAGGGGTGTGGGTGTGCCCGCCTGGGTCCCCGCCCTAAGGCCTGGGTCCCCACCCGAACTCCTGGATCCCATCCCCAGACCCCTTGAACCCCACCCAAACTCCTGGGTCCTTCTTCTAGGGGTGTGGGTGTCCCCCAGGACACCTGGGTCTCCGGAGAGGGTCCCATCCCTGGACCCCTGGGTCCCCACCCTAATGCCTGGGTCCCCACCCGAACTCCTGGATCCCATCCCCAGACCCCTTGAACCCCACCCAAACTCC
>NW_010244741.1:1618-1863 GCF_000690775.1 Eurypyga helias | reverse complement strand
GGTGCCAGAGCCGGGGAGCCTCTGGATGGGCACGGCCAAACCTCTGCCACCACCCTGGCTGCTCCAGGGGCCGACTGTCACGCGTGGCCTGGGCAGGGATGGCACCGCTCCCCAGGCTGGTGGGTCAGGAGGGGGCACAGCCACCCTTCCTGGTGCCCCCTCTGCCCCATTTGCTGACACAGCACTTTGTGATGTGAGGATAGCCGGGGTGAGGATGGCTGAGGAGAGGATGGCCGGGGAGAGGA
>NW_010244741.1:758-1320 GCF_000690775.1 Eurypyga helias | reverse complement strand
ACCTGTCCTCCCTGCCAGGCCGTGCAGCCTTTGAGTTCTTTCCTGTAGGCTCGGAACCGTGCCAGTGCTGGGTCCCCAGCCCGGAGCTCTGCCATGCTGCAGTCACCCTCCTCTTCCTCCCCCCTTCTCCCTGTGGAAGAGCAGGCTCACTGGAAAGCCTGAGTGGCATTTTTCAGCTAAATCTTATGTAAATCTGGCTCTATCCTTCCTCGTGGAGCTAATTGGATTGCTCTGAGGTGGTTTATTTTGCCACACAGGCAGGTGTAGGGTGGGAATGGGGCAGTGCCAGGCTGGGGGCTGTGGGGACAGGGGACGTGCTGGGGCACAGAGGAGCGTGCCGAGCTCCCCACTCTGCCGAAGTGGTGCGGCACTGGGCACCACGGGGCCGTGCCGGAGCTCCAGCGAGGTGAAGGAGCCGGGGAGGGAACTTGAGGCAAACCCACAGCTGCCTGGGTGGATGGAGACTCTGGTGCCAGGAGAGTCCCTTGGACTCTGCTGCCGTCAGTGTGGCCCCCTCCTCCCTGAGCCCCCTGCCCACAGCTGCCCGCAGGCTCAGGCCGCA
>NW_010244741.1:0-223 GCF_000690775.1 Eurypyga helias | reverse complement strand
GGGCCGGGTGGGCAAGCCGTGACGCCGCTGGGCTGTGACAGGATGCAACAGGTGGAGAGGAGCAGGGAAGGGGGTATGCCTGTGTCCCTCCTCATCCTCAACCTTCCTGGCACCAGGGTGGGGGCAGTGGGCATCCCCAGGTCCCCGACTCCGCCAGCCCGTGAGTGCACATGTGCGTGTGCACGTGTGTGCATGCACGAGCACATGCGACGTGCAGCCGAGC
>NW_010244740.1:2062-2350 GCF_000690775.1 Eurypyga helias | reverse complement strand
CACCGACCCTGCCCGTGCGCTGCGCATCCCCTCGATGGTTCCCAGCGCCGCCGATGCCGTCGGAGCCACACGGACGCTTCCAGCTGCAGAGTGCTGCTGTGTTCCTGCTTTCCCGAGACGGGTAAGACTCTCAGAGACGAAAACACGTCCGAGACAGGCAACACCCCACCCTGAGCCCAGCTGAGATGCAGCCGTGCCACCCGTCCCTGCCCAGGCAGAGCCCAGCCCCGCGGCACAGGGACCACTGCGGGACAGCCCGGGACCGCTCCGGGACCTGCTCCGGGTGCT
>NW_010244740.1:0-1876 GCF_000690775.1 Eurypyga helias | reverse complement strand
CGGGAAGAAAAACTCCCACTCACCATCCCGCCGGACCCCAAGGCCCCCAAGGCACTTGCCATCGTCACTGGGATGGGTCCCACAGGAACGGGGTGCTGGAGAACCTCTCACCACCCCCACAACACCCTGCACAGACATTCTCCCCTCCGTTTGCCCGCGGCAGCCTCCGTCCTGGCAGCCTGCCTGTCCCCAGCAGCTCCCGACGCTCCCGGCCGGGAGCTGCAGCTCCCGCAGGATCCCTCCTCCATCGCTCGCTGTCAGGCTCCATCACCGCTCACCTCCCCCGGCTGCGGGAGCCTGGCCCCAGCCCCGCCGGCACAGAGGGTGCCAGGTCAGGATGGTGCACCCCGGCACAGCCCTCCACCATCCCAGGGAGGGAGCCTGGGGTTTCAGTGTCCCCCACCAGCTCCTTCAGCCTCTCCTGCTGGAATAACGCCTGGAAGCAGCTCCCAAGCTTTCCGCTCCAGCTGTGTAATTCCTGCTAAAGCCACAGGAAGACAGGAAATGTCAGACGGGCACCGGCTGGACGAGCTCGCAGAGATCCCGGTCATCTCCGAGCCCATGCGCAGCCTGGGGCTCCAGCAGCAGGAGCCGGGCGCGGGAAAGCCGGGTGCGGGAGAGCCAGGTGCGGGAGAGCCGGGTGCGGGTGCGGGAGAGCGGGATGCGAGGGGTTTGTTAGGTACAAATGCCTGGGAACAAACTTCGGAAGCGTTGGAACCCATCACTGTCACTTTGATCTGCGTCGAGCGAAAAATGGGAATGTGCCTGTTTTTCCATCGGGGTGCTATGGGACACGCCAATGCCAGGCTGGCTCAGGAGCACGAGGTGCTGAACGTGTGCCGGCTGCCAGCTCACTGACATCACCCGGCAGGACAACAGAGCCGACCGGCCGGATTTACGGAGCCTTTCAAAACAGGGGGAGCAATCGGCTCCTGATTCAGCCTTGAAGAATTCACCTGGAATGGGAAACCATCCAGCAGCCGGATATTCAGCAAAGGAGACCCCCAGGAGCTGCGATGCAGAGGGGACCCAGGCAGAGCTGGACAAGCATCGCGGGACAACAGAGCCTGCTGCAAGGTGACCCCCACCCAGTGCCACCCCCCACCACGGGCAGGGACACCTTCCACAGCCCAGGGTGCTCCAAGCCTCATCCAGCCTGGCCTTGGACACTCCCAGGGATAGGGCATCCACAGCTTCTCTGGGCAACCTGTCCCAGTGCTCCCACCCTCTGCGGGAAGAATTCCTTCCTGATGTCCCATCTCCATCTCCCTCTTTCTGTTTAAACCTGTCACCCCTTGTCCTGTCACTCCCTGCCCTTGGGAAAAGCCCCCCCAGCTTCCTTGTAGCCCCCCAGGCACTGGAAGGGGCTCTATGGTCTCCCCGGAGCTTCCCTTCTCCAGGAAGGGAGCATTCCCCAACCCGCACTGGGAAGCAGCGATGAAGGAAAACGGATGTGCCTGCTCCGGGGTTTGCTTCCCAAGGGCCGGGTTTCTGCTGGGCGAAGCAGCGGGTCGGCGTGGCTGGGGGCTCGGAGCCGGGAGGAGGCAGCCGTGCTGGGAAGCTGCCAGGAGGTTCCCAGACGGAGCCGAGCCCAGGTCAGCTGAGGAGGATTGCAGCGAGGGGGGTTCAGTGGGTAATGGGGCACATGCCGCAACTCGGCCTCGATCTCTCCCCGGGCAGTTTTGGGGAGGAAGGAAGAAGTGTATCCCAAAGCAACGCGTGGGGAAGGGTCCCTGCGTGCTGCCCAGGCTCCGAAGTCCTGCTCCTTCCCATGCTGAAGGGAAAGAAGAGGGGGGATCAGTCACGGTGTGGGGAAGAGGCCCCGTGCGGAGGCTCTGGAGAGAACGGCCGCTGCTGGGAGAAAGGAGGGAGGGAT
>NW_010244739.1:1348-10826 GCF_000690775.1 Eurypyga helias | reverse complement strand
GGAGCAGCCGGCACGGACACGCGTGTGCCCGGCGGGGGGAAGCAGCCGGAGGATGAACGCCGGCCTTGCAGGGCTGAAACCCGCCACCCCCGAGCTCGGGCGAGGTCCCGGTCCCCACAGGGCTGGGCCGTGTGTTTGTCAAAGCCAAAACCCCCAGAGACTCACCAGAAACATAAGGCAATTTGGTCTGAGTCCTGGGATCTTCCACGGTGGTGACGAAAACGAGAGAGTCACGCAGACAATGGCTCCAAACCCACACGTCTTTGAAGCGGGCCACCGAGGAGACAGCACAGCTCGTTTTCCCCCAGAAAGGCATTTGGGTGAAGCTGCAGCTGGTGGCCAGGAATGAGCAGTTAAAAGGTACCAGGCACAGAGCTGCCGACCTCCCCCAAAAGAGCAGCGAGGAGAGCTCAGAAAGGCTGCCAGAATTTTTCCACGATGCACACAACAGTAGTTCCGTGTAAACCGAGGGTAGAGAAGAGGAATTAGGGAATTGCTGAACCCCTCTGCACAAGGAATTGCTTAAGGAAAGGTGTCAAAGCTGCCCGGCACTCCACCTGAGAAGCCAGAACAAGAAAACGAGCTGCAGTAGGTGAAGGACCAAAAGGAGACATCCCCTTCTCCCATCCCAGCAGCAGAGTGCCAGAGCACGTGGGACAGACAGCTCCTGTATTTCTCTCTGTAATGCCACATTGACAACAACAAACTGGGAATTGCATCTTCTAGCCATGCAGTTCTGTTATTTTTCTAAAACCCCTTCTGAAATCCAGCACAGGCAGAGAAATCCTGGGGGAAGAAAGGTCCCTGACATCTTTCCAGATGCTTAGTGCTCTCCACTCCTCGCTGAGCATTAACAGGTTGGTGTAGCCGCGGCCACCAGCTGCCACAGGAGCAAGTGTTGGGAGTTCCTTGGCAAAGCCACATAGCCAGCTCGCCAAGGAAGCTGACCTTGGGTGGAGAAGGCTTGGGGCCTGTGCACGCAGCAGATGGGAATTTGTCCCATCCCCACCCTACATGGGACACAGGCATCTGGGGATGGTCGGTACCGTGGGCGACATCCCCGTGCTGCCCTGCACTGCCTCCTGCAGGGTGCTGAGCACCCAGTGGGCTCCAAGGCACAGCATGCCTAGAGCATCTGGAAGCAAAAGTGCATTTGAGCTGGCCCTGACAGTGCATTTAGGGCACACCGACTGTGTTCTCTTCCCTCATCCTTCCCAGGAAAGCGAGCAGCATTGGCACTTGGACCAAAACCCTTCCCAGCCCGCAGCCGCGGGCAGCTGCAAGAGCCCCTTGCTGCAGGGATGCGAAGCAGAAGTGACCGGGGCGGTTGCTGCATTACGCGTTGCTTCCCGTGGCACAGCTGGCTCATCCGGCTCAGGAAGTCACGCAGCGGGAGCAAGGGCAGTGCCCGGGAGCCTGCCTCCAGGTGCCCGCCAGCCCCGACCGCGTGGATCTAAACGCTGCGGAAGCACCAACGGCAGCTGCAAGGTACCTGCAGGCACGGAGGTCTCATCCGGCTGGAGGCAGGGGAGGATCGGGCGCCTGAGAGAGCTGAGCCTTTGGCACCTAAACCCTGGATTTGGCAGCAGCTAGAGGAAGCAGCTGTGGGGCCAAGAAACATTTTGGTGTGAGCTGGCTGGTGAGTCACAGTCTTTCCTGCTTCAGGCTGCGCCCCCAGTAAGGGGAACTTCGCACAAGTGCGGGAGGAAACGGGAGGGGAGCAGCCCCGCGAGAGCACAGAGAGGTAGGGATTGCTCCGTCCTCGGAGGTTTCTGAGGCGCAGCCAGAAAAAGATCTGGCTGACTGGGGCTGGTGCCAGCAACAGACCTGCTCGAAGCAGGAGGTTGGACTGGAGAGCCCCGAAGACTCCCCGCCACCATCCCACCTGTGCACTCGGACAGTGCTGAGTCCGCACGTTCTTAGGAGCCCTCAATCTTTGCTTGCTGCTGTTGTGCAGTCAGCTGATGAGGCTCTCCCGTCAGCTGGACAGCAAAGCAGTACTCGGTGCTGACAGGGACACGGACAGACACTCAGAAATTATTTTCTGCTGTCCCCCTGGAGGCTGGTAATGAGTCAAATTAGGTGAGAAAAAGGAAAATATGAAGCTGTCTGTTGCAATTTCCTGCCCCAGATTAGAGCTTGCCACGCAGAGAAACAGAGCTATGGCTATCCCATCCTGTGCTCAGAGTGATATATCTGGCTTCACTGCCCGTAACTCGACATTCCTACTTTCTCCGGATCCGTGGGATTTCCTGGTCGCTTAGGAACGGGAGTCTGCAGCAAGGCAGCCTGGGCAGGAGAGCACAGAGCCGGGTGCCTGCTGCCCCAGGAGGAGCCACCCTGCCTTGCTTTTGGGGTGGGGTGAGACCAGCCGAGGAGCGCCTGGCACGGATGTAGCTCTTGGGTGTTGCGCTGGTGGTTTGAGTTTTGCCCTGAGTCACGGCTGAGTAGCCAGGTGGGTGCTGATGGGGCGCGCTGGACCCTCGCGAAGGGCAGTGGGGCAGGAGAGATGAGGGCACTGCTGTGTCCCTGGGAAGTGGCTCCCCGGGGCTGAACCTGCCCATGCCAATTGTCTGGTTCTGAATGGTCCCCTCAGCTGTCACAAAAGTGCTGCTTTTCACTGCTGCTGTCCTTGTTTCCAGGTTGTTCACCATGAACGTGGCTGTTCTCCTCCTCCTGGGTCTGGGGCTGTTGGAAGCTGAGGGCAGGTGTTTATTCAATAGCACTCAGGATCACTGTGTATGCTACAACCTGTCCCAGGAAAGCCTAAGCAGCATCATCCAGTGCCTCCCAGCCTCTGTCGTGGAGTTTTCTGGGGGAGAGCTGGAGAGATACATAGCCTTCCCCATCAGTGACCTGGACCCCTCCGCCATTGAAATGCTCGACTCCCTTGTCGTCAGGAAACTAATTTTTGATGATCTCCTGGTGCCTGAGATACTCCTCGCCCGAGTCCTGAGGTTCTTCTCCTACACCCACGTGCAGGAGCTGGTGTTTGAGAGCTGTATTTTCAAGGGGAGAGGCAACTGGGATGAAATGGCTGGCAAGGACTTGCCCATATTGTCCCTGCGCTTCCACAACGTGACGTCTGCCCCGCTGACGGGCCGCGAGCAGGACTTCTCCAGCCTGAGCAGATGGCTGGAGACGCTGCAGGACCTGGCTGTCACTGGCTCCCGTGTCACCAGCCTGCCCTGTGGCATCGGAAGGGTGTTGAGAGCTCTGCGCTCCCTGGACCTGGCACAGAACAGCCTTGAGGATGAGGGCTTGAGGGCCACCTTCTGCACAGGGGCTTTTCCTCAGCTCCAGGTGCTGAGTCTGCGGCGCAACAACCTGACATCCTACCACGGCGTGTGCAAAAGCGTGCAGCTGCTGCGGGAGCTCCAGCATCTAGATCTCAGCCAGAACAAGCTCATGGCAGACTCATCCTCCTCCTGGCAGTGGCCAGCAACCCTCCGGATTTTTAACTTGTCCGACACTGGCTTGGATAAAGTCCTCACCCCTCTGCCTCCCAGTCTAGAAGTGTTGGACATGAGCTGCAACCACCTCCATGCCATAGACATCTCCCTCAGCTCCCTGAAGAAGCTCTTCCTGAGCCAAAACCTGCTGCAGGCTGCCCCCTCCATCAGGAATTACCCCATGTTGGACACCCTCCACCTAGACAACAACTCCATTGCAGAGCTGCCATGGGATGAGGTGAAGCTCCTGGGACATCTGCGGGATGTGGCTGCGGCTGGCAACCCCTACAACTGCTCCTGCTCTGGGGCCGGCAGCCTCCAGGCGCTGGCGGGTACGGGGCACCTTGGGCAGGGCTGGCCCCAGGACTACACGTGTCAGTCCCCCCCGCGCTACCGGGGCCGGCTGGTGAAGGACGTGCCGGTCTCGGTGCTGCAGTGTAACAGTGCTGCCGTGATCGCCCCTGTCTGCATTGCCCTGGCCCTGCTCGGCGTGGCCGCGGCCGTCTGCCTGGTCAGATCCAGGCCTGGGCTCGGCCGGCCCTGTCGCAGGGAGTGGTGTGTGAGTGCTTCCCTGCAGGGGCTCGGCCCCAGGGGCTGCAAGGCCAGCAGCTCCGTGGGAAGACTCACAGGACCCCCAAATGCTGGTGAGGGGCTCTCTCGGTGTCCCCAGTTCAGGCTCCCCTGTGGATCAGGTCTGTCCTCAGCATTATCCCACAGTGGCTGTGGCTTTGCCAATCCAAGTTTTCAGGAAATCCCCCAGGCAAAGCCCCTTGCCATGCTCTGTCCCCAGGTTGCACCCTCCCGGGGGGTTTTCCTTACAACCCACTCTAACTCCCCCAGCCCCAACATGCACCCATTGCCCCCGTGATATCATCTGCCCTGAACATGAGGAGTTCAGCTCCACCATCATTCCCCAGATGCCCCAAGCCTTGCTGGGGTCTGATGGTCCCCACCTAGAGCCCCCCCCTCCCTTGTAGCCCTGTGCCTCCCAGCCCAGCCATCCTTGCAGCCTCTGTGGCCCCCCTGCTGATCCTCCACCTCTCCCCAGCTGGGGCTGTGGCTGTGGGGATGTCTGGTTTGTGAGGACGTCTGCGGAGCTGCTATTCAGCGTAAGAGAAAAACCCCAAAACACAGGAAAACGAGTGAATTGAACACCCCTATGCACAAACGCTAATGGGCGGGAGGTAACGGAGACAGCAACCAAGTCCCGAGCACTCAAGGCACTGGTGGATGAACCCCTCGAGTGTGACCTTGAAGAGGTTCAACCAGAATCTTTTTCACCGATTGTCAGAAAACGTTTTGATTCTGGATGATTCTGAAAACATCTCACAGGAAAAAGAAAACGGATCATGGGATGATGAGGGAGATCAGGGAATGCAAAAATTACTGGGGAATGCTTATGGAAAGGATCAAAGGGAGGATCGTGGTAGGGGTGGGGGGGAAGGAACAATCAGGAATGGGGAAGAAGGGGGCTGGTCGTAGGTAGGATGGGCGCTTGCCTGGCCAAGCCCTGTGCTTCATCCCCATGATCTGTCTTGCCTTCCCATTAAAATCTATCCCTGGCTGTTCTCTGTGTCACCTCACTCTGTTTGGTTTGTGCACGTGTGGAGGTGACCCGCGAGCAAACACGGGCTGGACTGGGAAACCAGGGTGAGGAAAGACCCGAGGCTGGTGCTGGCGAATGGCTCAACAGGGGCCAGGATCTGTGATGGGCTTGGGGTCTGCTCCATGTCTGAGGGCACACGGGTGTGCACCTGCCTGTGGGTCGAGTGGGGGGATTGTGCCCCCAGCCCACATCAGCCCTGAGCAGCCGGAGGGGAGGGATGGGGCCGTGTCGCCCGTGTGCTGGTGGGAGGGCTGTCGGTTAGGTGGGTGCTAGCAAGCGCACTGCTCTGCTCGTGCTGTCCCATTACACCCCGCGTCTGCATCTGCATCTTGGGCACAAGCTGGACCTGGGAACAGGGAGCAGCCGCCGCTGTCTAATGGGTGAGGAAGGAGAATTCCCTGTGTCTCAGCATCCTAGGATCTGCTTTCCCTTAGCAGCAGCCAGGTCAGGCACAACGCCACCCCTTGCTCTGCTCCGGGTGGAGCCTCGGGTGCTGTTGGCTCCATTTGCAGTGACGGCTTATGTCCAGCCTGGCATCAGCCTCACGCCTGAGGACATCTGGGCAGGCAGGGGCTCGGGGGGCAGGGGCAGCGTCCTCATCTCATTCTGTAGGGGGGATGGCGGCAGACGGAGGGACACTTGTGCATCTCCTCATGTGCCTGGTCCGTCCAATGGCAAGGGGCAGGGGCTCTCTCCTGTCTCCCACAGTCTGCCCTTCCGCATTGATCCTCAGCTCCAGCATTTCCTTTTGTGTGTTCTTGGTATGACTGGTCTCCCATAAATGTGATCCTGTGGTTTGTGGGTGCTTTTGGTGACTAGAAAACCCTTCACGTCAGTCCAAGGTCCCACATCTGTCCCCGGCTTGCAAAGATGTCCCTCTTGGAGCCAGGAGCATGCCAATGGTGTGAGTGGCTCCCAGCACTCCCCTGGCCCTCCCTGACTCCTTGGCTGGCTGACTCAGCCTCCAGAACATGGTGTCTCCAGGCTGGACTCATCCCTGCCCAGCTCTGCCCACTCGACTGTGCCCAACACCGTCAATAATGCAAGGGAACGCGATCCCTCGTGTAACCCTATCCCCTGCCCTGTCCGAAAGAGCAGCCCAAGGGCTGCCGGTGCTGAGCTGCCATGGATGCTGGGGAGGTGAGTGCCAGCGTGGGGGACATAACAGGGTGGTTTGGAGGGATCTGTCCTCTGCCTTTGGTGTGGCATGGCCAGGTGCTGCCCAGTTCCCCAGGGGCTCACCCAGCTCCTGGCAGGTGCCGTGTGTGGGGCAGGACCCGGCTCATTCCCACCCTGCCCCGTGTCCCACCAGGCCGAGCAGGATGTGTGTGTCCGAGCAGCTGTGGTACTCCAGCAGGCAGCAGGTAGAGCTGGGGCTGGGGACACACACCTTTGGCCCAAATACAGCGGGGGCTACAGAGCAGCCGCAGCCGTGGTGGCACCGGGACTGCTATCCATGCTGGTGGGGCTGGCCTGAGCCATGGTGATGGGGAGGGGGCATCCTCCCCATGCTGGGGGCTCTGAGCGCCGTGGGCATCGTGGGAGGGCTGAGGGATGATGTGAAGTCCTGGGACCTGGTGCCAGGTTGTGGGGGAGGACAGAGCTGGGGGTGGGTGAGGATGATCCCCCCTGCACCACCCCATGCTCAGTGTTTTCAGGGCTGGGGGAAAGCTGGGCGGCCAGCAGTGAAGACCCCCTGCAGCTTCTCTTCACTGGGAAGGAGCTCCAGGTGAGAGTGGCAGGGACATGGGCATGAGGGGATGAGGGTCCCTGGGGAGCTAGACAGGAGCAGGGGGCCCTGTCCCAGCTACCTGCCATGCTCGGGGCCCAGAGGGGTGCTGGGGTCTTGGGCTGATCCTGCCCTACATATCTATGGGCCGCTCTCTTGTGGGGGCTCCTGGGGGTTACCAGAGAGCAGGGGAAGGGCTGGGGTCTGTGCCAGGCCCTTCAAGCCACCCCCACCATCTCCATCCCAGGGTGCCCAGTCCCCCCTTTACCCTGCACTAGTCAAACTGGGATGGGGGAAAGCTGAACACTATCACCTTCCCCCACCTTGTGCCAGGGCAGCCGCTTGACTGTTGATGGTGTCTTCTGCTTGGATGGAGGGCAGGTATGGTGAGTCCCATGTCCCTCTGCACCCCTGTCCCCGGGCAGATGGGCCAGGCCCATGCTGGCCAAGGCTGTGGTCTGGGGCACTCAGCCATGGTCCCAGCGGCACTGGGCACCACCAGCAGCTCCTCAGGTGCTGCAGGCAGTGCTGGGGACCCGGAGCTTGGTCCTGCGTGTGGCTCTGCTGGTGGTTCTCAGCCCTTCCCTGGTTTCCTCTTGGGTGCTGGGACATGGCTGCTGTGCTGGGACGAGCTGTCTGTGCCTCACTGCCCGTGTCGTGGTCTCTGGTGTGTTGTGCACACCGTGCCATGCCGTGCCGTGCCGTGCATGCTGTGCGTCTACCCTGTGCCATCCATACCGGGTACCCGTGCCGTACTGTCTGTGTTGTGCTGTCCAACCCATGCCAATGCCCCCTCTGCTCGACCATCTGCATCATGTTGTCTGTGCTGTGCCATGCTGGCTACATCTTTTCCCCCAGGAGAAGGTCCTGGAGTTGGCAAGACCCCAGCTGGCCTTGCTTCCCCTTGGCTACAGCGTGTCCCTGCTGCTGTGGGACCCCCATGGCTCTGGCACCCAGCTGCCGTTCCAGAGCATTGTCTGGCAGGTGAGGGCACAGGGCATGGCACGGGAGAGGTGCCAGGCTCTTGGATCATCCAACTGACCCCAGTCCTGCTGGTACGGGTTCAGGCCCAGCCATGGGTGCCACGAACCAGTGGCTCCTAGCTTGACCAGCTTGTCCCCAGGTGATTGACACCGTCTTCCAAGAGCTGGAGGCCGTGGGGGGTGATGAACAGAGCCTGCAAACTGTCAGCCTGGTGCAGGTAGGGCAGGAGCAGGGCTGGTCCTGGATGCCCTGGGGAGGGGGTCCTGTTCCCCCTCTACCACTGGCCAGACCCTGCTGCGCCAAGGGGCCTGTATCGCCCCACCGCTGGCAGCCGGTCCCCTGTGCTGGAGGGCGACCAGAGGCTGGAGACTTTTGGATCCCAGGTTGCCTCACCTCTTAGACAACTTCCCAGGTGTGGGAAGCCTGAGCTGCCCACGGGGCTTCTCCTAGACTCCAGCAGCGAAATGGGAATGTGGGAGTGCTCTAAAACCTTCCTGCCCACCGTGGGGCTGGACTTTTCCTGCCAGCCACTGCTACCTGTGGCCTGAAGGTCCCTCCAGTGCGTGCCTGGTTGGCACAGGGACAATGCCAGCTCCTGACATGAGACTGGGCACTGCCCTTTGGCTCTGGGATGCTGCCAGGAACCTGCCAAGCTCTGCATAGGGCCCTGCATTCCCAGGGCACTGCCTTTCCCTGGCCTTGGGGTTGGAAAAGCTGGAAGTGACCCCAAGATATCTCCCTTCCCAACCCTTACCTGTCCATGGCACAAGCAACCAGAGGGCCTGGTTAGTGCAGGATGCCAGCAGCCCTCTCTTTCTGTCCCCTGCCCTACCTAATGCAGCCCCATTGCAGGTCTGCGCCCCCAACAAAGCCAGGGACCTGCTCCGACCTGACAGCCGAGCTCTGCAAGTGATGGATGTTGCACCCTTGGGCCTGTAGGTACCAATCGCCACATGGTTGGGGAGCTACTCCTGGGGGGCTGGTACCCCAACACCAAGCATGGGGCTGAGCAGGGGGCATGGTGGACAGCCAGAGGACAGCCAGGGGTTTCCCGCAGGGGGCCCAGGCATGCAGGAGGCAGGTGGATGTGGCCTTCCTTGCTCAGTTTTGTCTCTGCTTCCAGGATGGTGGAGGAGGCAATGGAAATTGCTGTGCTCGATGCGCAGGCTGCCATCAGTGTTTATGCCCGGGGACTGGGTGCTATCCTGGCACTGCAGCCCCCTGCAGATGGGTGCTTGGCCATGCAGGGGTGAGGGATTCAGCCGACATCCCGCAGGCTCAGGAAAGATTGGGCCAGGGCTGGCTCCAGGCTCCGCTGCAGCCTGCTCATACGCCGGCCTCTCCCCAGCACCAGCAGCCTCTTCACTCTCACAGTGGAACGGGAGCTGGGAAGCGGCGGGCGTCAGCGCTCAGCTCTCAGGATCCTGGCATCCGCCGGGGCCATTGGGCCCTGCCCTGAGCTGTACGTACCAGAGCTGCGGCTCTGCACTGGGGCTGAGCTGGGACCCCTCTCCAGCACCTCCGTGGTGCCTGCTCTGGGGTTGGGGGGGATTCGGTACCCAGAGGTGAAGCAGGAGGGACTCAGACACCCCAATGGGAGCCTGTGGCTGGGAGCCAAGGGGTTGCTCCCACCCCTCAGGGATGTGGGCTCGCTCCCAGTGTGGCTAACCCATCCTCAGGCTCTCATGGGTCGGGGCTCTGCCTGCC
>NW_010244739.1:0-1046 GCF_000690775.1 Eurypyga helias | reverse complement strand
GCGTGCTCCTCTCCCAGGCCCCGCTGGGTAAGAGCTAGGAGCCGCCCTGGGGCTGGCCAAGCGGGCGAAGGGGCTGGCCAAGAGGATCTCAGCCACCCTCTGGGACCCAGCACAAGAGGTCAGAGCGCGTCGAAGGGAGATCCGGGGGCTGCGGATGGAGCTGCTGGCTGAGGCTGGCCTCCTGGGGCAGAAGATGGCCGTGGCCCAGCTGCGGAGAGCCCTGCAGGAGCTGCAGGTGGGGGAATACCCCTGCCCACCAGGTAGGACCAGGATGGCACTGGCCCCCTCCAGTTGGATGAGGTCCGGGCTCTGTCCTGGCGTCAAGACCCCCTGGCACTGGGGGCAGGAGCTGGGGGCTGGCTGCCTGGGGGGTGAGACTGGGGGGTGGGGATGTGTCCCTGCAGCTGTGTCGTGCCTGGAGGTATCCAGCATCCTGACAATGGACCCACAGCCCCTTCTTCCAGGTGCTGAAGAGCCAAAGGTGGGACGAGAAGCGGGCAGCGGCTGAGGTGCTCAGGGCAAGTCAGATGTGCCAGCCCAGTGCCCAGGTGGGCACAGGTCAGGCCACGGCCCCCTCATCCAGGAACATCCCAGGTGCAGGAGAAGCCCTGGATCTTGTTTGCATCCCTGTAACATCTCCTCCTGCTCCCACAGGACCGTGTCTCCACAGGGAATGCAGCACTGAGACAGCAGCCTGGGGCCCAAATGCCACTGACTGGTGCCAGTCCGGAGCTGGCAGGGGGGCGGGAAGCAGCCGGGGCCCAAATGCCGCTGACTGGTGCCAGTCCGGAGCTGGCAGGTGTGGAGAGTGGGGACAGGCATGTGTCCGTGCCAGGGTGGCCAATACGTGGGCATGGAGCGTGGCCTTACATGGTGGGAAATGGCCGCACACAGGGGCTGGAAGAGGCTGCAGTCTCTAAACTAGCTTCTTCAGCCACATCACGGCCATTCCCCTTCCCTCTGCCCACCCAGGAACGGGTGCTGGGGAGAACAGCCAGCGAGGGGACAGCCGAGCCCTGGGCCCACTGGAGGAGCCCTTGGCGGGA
>NW_010244738.1:0-1663 GCF_000690775.1 Eurypyga helias | reverse complement strand
TTGCTTAATAGCATCAGCAGTTATTTAGGAATTACTCAGTATTTGAAAATGAATCAGTGTTTTCTATTAGTAGTTGATGTTTGGGAATATGAATACATATCTGATCATTTTGTATTTAATGCTAAAGAACAGGAGAGAAAAACAGGCAGATACACTCAGATATGCATAGCCAGAGGAGTAAAATGTATATATCCATATATATACACAATGTATTTTAAAAAACAAGCTAATAAAGCCACTGGCACCCTCCTGGAAGTAGGAACATCAGTGCAAAATCTCAGTGCACTAAACAATTACTGCATGAAATCACAGTGCAAGCTACAGCTCAAACTCTGCACTAAACGTCCTGTTTTGCACTACTACTTCACTGCAAAGTCTGCATTATAACCCCTCATCCCAGTAGTCTGTGGGGAGCCGGGAGACCAACCCTGGATGGATAATTTGTCACCTAAAGCAATATCTCCTTTTGTTCTTGGCCTCAGTGTTCACAGGCATCCCCCTTCACACTCCCTTCGGATTCCCACATCGACCCCAACAGCATTAGCTCCGCTGGCAGACACCTTTGAAAGTGTAAATCAAACTTTTAAAATGAGATAATTGGCTTTTTCCTTGCTAGCTCAATTTCCTTACTAGCTTAGCAAATTAAATCCTCATGGCTGCCGGAGCCCGCAGTCCCTCTGTAGCATGGCAGAACCCCTTACAGAACCCTTCTCCAGGAAATAATGTCTCAGCCTTAGCAATAATTATGATTAAAAAGCAGTTTAGGTACCAGGGCTTGGCAACACCAGTCATTGGCTGGCTGCATCGCCCTGAGCCTATTCCAGCTGGGACATAAAGGCTAGGAAGAAAAATTGTGTGGGAATGTGTTTTAATTAAGTAGTAATGTCTCAAACTACAGTGTTTCCTAGAGTGAATGTCTGACCACATCCCTACCTAGAATTAGAATGGCCTTAATTCAGTTTAACTCACTTCATGCTGCAGAAAATCAAGTTATTTCAGATTAAGGTCACTTTATATCCAAATGCACATGTTTCTACAACAGCTTAATTTAACAAATTCATTATAAATTCACACCTTTTGCTAATCCCTATTCTCTTTCCCACATGACCTGGTATAGAAAGTCTTTAAAATTGCCATCAAACGTAAAAACCCAGTGTCAGACTGCTGACTACAGAGAAGTATAATGATTTTCATCCATCTCAGGGAGCCTTGAACAAGCTGTAGAAACATCCTGGACAGGTACAGGAAAATAATTGCCTGGGCCTTCCTGCTCCACTTCCAGATGCTGCACAGCGGCTGCTAATAAAGATGCATGGCTTTTTATGTCATCCATCTGGGTTCCCAGAGTGGATATGGAGCTGCACTCGCTGTCGGAAGAGTTTAGACACTCAACAGGAGACAATACCTTTGTCTGCAGCCTTATTTTCTTTGTTTACGTTCCTGCTACCTTATCATATAGAGCCAGCCATTTCCGAATTAATACAATTCTGCTATTAACACTTTCTGCATCATTTCCCAGCCAAGAAATGTCCGTAAAATTTCCCTGTTGAACCTTAGTAAGACAACAGGGGTGTAATGTTATTATATATTATTAATGCATTATTGTTGCGTTGAATCACACAATAGAATCATAGAATGATCATAGAACGATTTGGGTTGGAAG
>NW_010244737.1:333-884 GCF_000690775.1 Eurypyga helias | reverse complement strand
CCATTCTATGATTCTATGATTCCTCGAGCGCAGCTGGAGCCCTGCGCATGCCAGCCGAGCGTCTGCGGGGCCTCTGCTGCTGTCCCCTGGCCCGTGGGACGGTGGCACAGACCTGCTGCGCGTCAACCTTGTGTGCCGGCGTGTTGTGCCAAAGGGGCGCAGAGGGCAGGTCACCGGGATTCCGGAAGCTGGGAAGTTGCTTTTTTAAAAAGTTGTCTGCCTGAAGTCGGTTCGGGGAGGACAGAGAGTGGCCAGAGCTGGAGGGGCGTGTGTCCGGCAGTGCCAGGCCAGGCTGAGGGCGAGCGGCAGGGCCGGCAGCACGGACTGGGGGTCATTCTGCTCTTTTCCCGCAGGGGTGACAAGAAGGTGATATGCAACAAGTTCATCCAGACGGTGAGACCCCGATGCCCCTTTAGCTCCATGTGCGCCGGCGTTTGTAGGACCGAGTCAGTTCTGTGTCTCTGCTCGTGCTCGCGAGGTGCTTGGCCGCGCTCTCAGTGGCGCTCGGTCTCCAGAGGGTGCAGGTGGGTGCTGAGGAGCCTCTGGCTGCT
>NW_010244737.1:0-302 GCF_000690775.1 Eurypyga helias | reverse complement strand
CAGTGCCCAGGTACGAGACAGGAGTTCGCTGCGGGGTGATCGGAGCAGTCACGGACAGAACTTTGGGGTTGGACGTTTTAAGGGAGCTGAGAGGGAGAACAGGAGGGACCCTGAGCCCAACTGTCTTCCACACGCCGGCAAATCTGGGTCCCCAGGTGCCGTTGCAGGCAGAACGTGAGGCGTGCGGCTGCAGTCAGCCTGCGCGGGTCGCACGTGCTCAGAGGCCCGTGGCTCCAGGCACGTTCCCTCCCTGTTCACTTCGGTGTTCGGTGCCGTGGCTCTGCCCACCCGTGTCGCAGAGC
>NW_010244736.1:0-2483 GCF_000690775.1 Eurypyga helias | reverse complement strand
ACGGGAGGGCCCAGGCAGCCGGGCACCTCCTCCCCTCAGGCTCTACCCACGGGCCCAGAGCCCGCCCACCCCCAGGGCACCCAGATGTCCAGGGAGATCAGTTCAGCTCCACCAGCTCCAACCCTCGGGCATCACCACCCGCCCGTGCCGGAGGGATCCAGGTGCTTGGGCACCTCCCCAGGGCACCCAGGAATTCGGGTACCGCCCAAAGGTGTTGGCATATTCCCCGGAGGGTGGGAAGCAGAGTGATGTCATACCGCTCTCAGTGACGTCACAGTGCCAGCTGTGATGTCAGAGAGGGAAAGCCCCGGCAGGGAGGGGTGAGGCTGTGGGAGCGGCTGTGATGTCATAGTGCCATCGGGAGCCGAGAACACAGTGGAAATGATGTCATTCCCAGGAGCCCGTGAGTGACCAGCACGTCCACAGGGGTCAGGGGGGACCTTCTTGGTGAGTCAGTGGCCGTCCCTGAGGTAATACGTACGGAGTGATGTCAGCATGGGACAAAATGGCAAAACACAGAGTGACACGGGTCAACACAGGTCAACAAGGTCAACATGGGTCAACAGGGGCTTGTGCAAATCAACATGGGTCAACACAGATTGACAAGGGTCAACACGGGTTAACAAACATGGGTCAACATTGGTCAATACAGACTGATGTGGGTCAACGTGGAGTGACGTGGGCCAACACAGGCCAACACAGGCCAAAAAACATGGGTCAACACAGATTAACATGGGTCAACACAGGTTGGCACCGGACAACATGGACCAACACAGGCCTACATGGGTCAGTATGAAGCAACACAGAGCAACACAGGTTAACACGGGACAATAAATATGGGTCAACAAGGCTGAACACTGCATCAGCGTTGACTAACACAGACTGACGGGTCAACATGGAGTGTCACAGGTGAACGTGGGTCAGCACAGATCTACATGGGTCAACACAGGGCAACATGGGTCAAAATGGAGCAACACAGAGTGGCACCGGTCAACATAGATCAACACGGATCAATGTGGGTCAACACAGGTCAAAACGGGTCAAGAAACATGGGTCAACACAGACTGACATGGGTCAACATGGAGCGACGGGTAGACATGAGCCAACACAGATCGACATGGGTCAACATGGGTCGTCATCAGGCAACATCCCCCCATCACATGGGGCACCCCAAGCCCTGGGGTGTGGAGGGCGGGGCTCTGACGCAGCCGTGATGTCATCCCCGGGCCCCGAATGATGTCAGGGACAGAAGGCAGTCAGCAGGAGAGGCCGGAAGTGACGTCACCGGCGGGCAAGAGACACCACGCAGAGAGCAGGAAGATTATGCCTGACCTGGACCAACCTCTGATGTCACCAAGGGCGCAGGAAGTGACATCATTAACTTCCCAGGATGTCGGACAGGCTCAGCCCAAGCGCTGATGCCATGACTGGGCGAGGAAGTGATGTCACGGCCGGACGCAGGGCAGGAAGTGACATCAGCAGACCAGGAGGTGCCACCACCCTCCCAGCAGGCCGTGACATCACCAGAGGACCAACTGCCCCTATGGGGGTGCTATAGGGGCCATGGCGGGGGGGGCCAGTTCGGCCCTGTGGGGTGTGCAGGGGATCCCCGAGCCCATAGAGATCCCTATAGGGATCCCTAGAGGTGGTCTAAAGGGGATCCTGGCCCTATAGCAATTCCTATAGGGATCTCCAGATCATCCTTCTGCAATCTATAGGGAGCCCAGACCTTATGGGGATCCCTGTGGAGATCTCCAGCGGATCATGGCCCCATGGCGATCCCTATGGACATTTATAGGTTCTCCACACCCTGTGGGGGTCCCCAGGGGGTTCTATAGGGGATCCAGGCCCTATGGGGCTCCACAGGGAGCCCTAGACTGGATTGCCATGGGGATCGAGGCCCCACAGAGGATCCAGGCCCTGTGGGAATCCCTATGGGGATCTACAGGGCATCTGGGCCCTATAGGGATCTATAAGTCACCCAGGACCTGTAGGGGTCTATAAGGGAATCCAGGCTGTATGGGGGATACTGGGAGAGGTCTATAGGGCATGAAGGCCCCTATGCAGGTCTATAGGAGAATCAAGTTTTACAAGAATCCCTATGGGGCTTCGTAGAGGATCCCAGACCTATGGGAAACCCCATGGGGATCTATAAGGCATCCACAGGAGTCTATAGGGGATCCCAGCCCCAACAGGGATCCCTCTGGGGGTCTATAGAGGATTGTGGCCCTATGGAGGTCCCCGTGGGAGTCTACAGGGCACTGCAGCCTTATGGGGCTCTATGGGGGATCCAGGCTCTATGGTGCTCTCTATGGAGTTCTAAAGGGCTTCCAACCCTATAGGGGTTCCTATAGGGGTCTGCAGTCATATGGGGGTCCCCATGGGGTTCTGTCAAGGTCCAGGCCTGATAGGGATCTCTGGGGGGGGTCTATAAGGGACAGGAGCTGTATGGGGTGTCTTATCGTGGGCTGCAGCCCAGTGGA
>NW_010244735.1:18919-19710 GCF_000690775.1 Eurypyga helias | reverse complement strand
CAAACTGTTCTATGATTCTATAATATGAATTGGTGACTATTTTCAGACCACCATGTTACAAAAAGAGCTTACCATTTAAGTTGAAAAAACACCATATTCTATTTGCCATAGTTGATTCTATTTCTGTTCTTACTGCTTTCTAAGTTGACTCGAGTTCTGTCCCCACTTCCATTGTGTCAGTAACAAAGGAGAGGAAACAGATGCACATTATTTAGAAAAAAATAAGGAAAAAATTTTTTTGATTATTTGTAAGATCAGTTGCTAATAAACCACATCTTTATTTCCAGTGGGAGATATGAAGTTTTGCTGAATAACAGATATTTCTCTGGGTTTGTGTTAATTAATTTTATTGTGACCAGCAAGATTTCAGTGACAGCTGTGGTAGTGAAGTGAAATTTGTCCACCTTTCTAAAAAATTTGTGTTATCTTTCAGAACAAACATTCTGAGAAGGATTTGACATTTGATGGAAAAAACCTCCAACTTTAAAAAAAATCTGATCCTTATCTGTGACACAGGGCCATTCCGCATTTCAGAGCAGGAAAACTGGTGGACATGTTCCTTAGGTGTCTCTAGATGGCAAACATTTGGAAAATTCAGGAAGAAACAGGAAGAGGAGGTGCTGGAGCAGAGATCCCACAGCAGCCCATGGTGCAGACCATGGTGAGGCCACCTGTGCCTTGCAGCCACGGAGGGCCACAGGGGGCACAGACCCACCTGCAGCCCCGGGCGGACCCCTTGTCAGGGCAGGGGGATGCCTGAAGGAGGCTGTGCCCCCGTGGGCAGTCCACAT
>NW_010244735.1:0-18382 GCF_000690775.1 Eurypyga helias | reverse complement strand
GAGCGGCTTCAGTGGGCACCTGCCTTCCAGCCAGGGTAAACCCAATACAACAGTAAAGTTTAATTTGCTGTAAATGTTTCAGCACATTTAAAAGTCGGGTAAGGAATTTAGGAAGCTCAAGATCTGATGCAATTTTATCACAAAGATAATGAAAGTGAACATTGGCATTTACTTAGACTACAGACTCATCATGAAGAAGTTTAGGAAGAAAATGGATACCATGTTGATGTTAAAATCTTTGCATCAATGTTGTCTCATCTGAATTTAATTATATTTTCTTTTCTGATCTAGCCAGGATCACATTCAAGTAACTTGGAATAACTGCTAGATTTTAGTAATATTAACTTGCTTTCTTGTTTGTCCAGGACAGTACCTATTGTGTCCCCAGTCTAGGGGTTTGCTGAATTTCCAGTGGTGAGATGTCTGCAGTGTGGCATGGACTCAAGGGTGTCTCTAACCTGCCATATGGTGGAACATACGTTAGGGTAGGCTCTATATCTGAGCCTGGGTGGGCTCAGAAAGTACCTCTGGCTGAGTAGCTATTTGACCTTGGGGTCTACCATTCCCAACAAGAGATGGCTGAGGGTCAGGCTGAGGTCTGCAGCCTCCCTTTCCTCCAAAGACTACATTTGCCTGTCTCTTTTCTTAACCTTCGTGAGTTTTTGTTTATTTAATAAAATGTTAATTTTTATGCCCTAATTACCCCAAAGTGATATGTCCCAGAGGCAATAGTGTTGCAGAAGTTTTACTTCATGCTCAAAATGTTCTTTTCCTTCACTTTTGAAAGGCTAATTTGTGTGCAATTTCAGTGTTTGCTGCCAAGCCAGATCATAAGGCTCCTTTTTTAAAGATTTAGCAACTGTCATGTTGGATCACTTTAAGGATTTCGTAGGGTCTCAATCTGGTTAATCATTCATTCTGAGTTTATTCTGAGTTCCACATTATTACATATCTCTTCTGAAATCTCCCGAGTCCACACACTCTACTTTATGTTATTCATTCCCACTCTATGGCCTGTTTGTCATAGTGGCTGTATTTACGATCAGAAATGGCCAGCAATGCCTCTCAGGACACTATCAATCACAGTCTGAAATAACAATGATAGCCACTGAAGAAGTTTGCACAAGGCCTTCTCTCCTCTCTGAAGCTGAGCAGCACACTGCTCCGGTACCCAACCACTGGTCAATGGCTAATTCAGGGAAAACGCTCCTTCCTCTGTCACATTTGACTTTCAGATCGTCTGTTTTAAGGGATGAAAGACATCAAGAATTTAAATTTGCTGATGCATCCCTGGAGAAAACAGCCAACTTCAGTGATAGTTAAACCAAGGCAATTTTGTGTCTTGGCAATAATTTATGATTAGAGCCAACCTAGTGGAGGTGCAAACCACCACGGTGTTTGTTTTACTATTTTTTTACTTTTTCTTACTTTTGTTTTATCTTTTTAAAGAAAATTCTTATTAATTTTATTAATTATTACTGTAAAAATCTTAAAGTGCTTTCTGTAATTTCTGAAAAGATGTGCATTTTTCTTAGTGCTTTCTACAAAGAGGTCAAAAGTGATTTAATTTACTGGGAGGATTAGCATTAAGTTTTCTCTTGAGAGCATCCATTTCTGGTGTCAACCTACATTAAATGTGGAAAAGTTTTCTCCTTCACAGGCAAAGTTGGACTGGATGTACATTAGTATTTTATACAATGTATTTATACAATATTAGTATTCTATGATTCTATGATCTTGCTAGTTAATTCCATTGCTTTATTTAAATAATGCTGCAGTCAGTCATTGCCAACTTGATATTAACTTATCTGGTGAATCTCTAAAACAAGTAATGTTGAGAAATTTCTGTGTTAAGAAGGACTTTGTAGTGCAGCATCAAGGATCAGATTGCCACAGACTGAAAGTCTGACTGAATTTCCCCCTCCTTTGTACTCTTTGAAGGCCTCACCATAAAAATCAGAGCTAGATATCTTATCTTCCACTTTTCCTCAGCAAATTCATTATCTATGGAGGCTGAAAAAGTGGACCTTTAGATCACAGGGAAAATTGGGACAACAGGCAGAGAGTTGTAGGCTGCTAAAACAATGTGTTTGAAGAAGATGGAGAATAGGACAGCAAGGCAATGCAGTGCCAGCGAGTTTGGAGAAAGAGCCAGGGCGCTCTCAGACTATGGCTCTTGTAGAAGATTGCTGCCATTCTTTCTCTTTGTTCTCAGAGATTACAGGTAATTTTACCACTCTCTCAAACCAGGCTAGGCTTGTCACATGAGCATTACAGTGCTGATCTGTTATTCAGTTTTTGAGCTGGCGTTGTCTGATGATGAGTTGTGGATATCCCACTGAAAGTCACAGGCAAAACATTAAGAAATGGCAACGTTCAGAATGAATCATTTTCTCCCTCATGTTCGCATGGTTTTCTGCTCTGGATTTTTTTCCCACTCTCTTCTTGATGTATTTAAATATTTTATCTATTTTAACGTTTCAAAACCTTGCTAGTACCACAAAAGGTACCTTTGTGAATTTTCTAGAGCACGCAAAGCTTTTCTTGGAGATCTTTTAACGTTTCCTTAGCATTGTTCAAGAAAATATGATACCACTCCAAGGGTGGACCACGGGCAGGCACTACTGGGCCCAAGCTTGCCATGCCTGTGGTCTCAGCTGGCCAGACAGAAGCCTGTTTTGGACTGGAAGCCAGGTGGGAGTGTGTCTGCTAGCGCAGTGCTATGCCAAGCGAACCAGTCCTAGCAAGGTTAATAATTAGGGTGAGCTGGGTCTCTGAGACTTCTGACACGGCTTTCTCCTGTGCCTGCTGGGGAAAATATTTGTGACTATTTGAACAACACCTTATGAGATTTTCTGCAAACTTCCATGTAAGACAGGCTTCCACTTTAGCTGCAGGTGATTTATCCTAGCAGTAATACTGGCAGGGCTTCTTTGTGGTTCCAAGTTAGTCATGAGCAAACGGTGCAAGACCGGAGAAGGTCTTCGTGTTCTTTAAGATAGGGCAGTTTTGCACCTATACGCAAGCAAAGTCAGTACTAGCATTTGCTAAAGCTGCCCACAAATCAATGGTTGAAAGCTGAATAGTTTCACAGAAATGCCTTGAAAACTCCTAGTACGCTTCACTATTTAAACAGCAATGAAATAAATCGCTGTGCCTACCTAGGATCATTTGGGTAAGAATATTCTTCCCTTGTGTGCACAATAGCTATAAATAATAGAAATGGAGACCCAGGTACTGTAAGCTCCTGCCACAATGTCACTGCATCATTCTGAGGCTCTATTTAGTCCCTTCAACTTTGCTGGAAGCTGGTGGTGTTGAGGAGATTACAGAAAACACGGAGTGGCTTGCAAGATCAGGACTCCGGAGCTTGGTCCCAATGTCAGATTTCAGGACTTTTTAGGACTTTTCATACTTCTCATTCTATGTTTCATGGTGATGGTACTTGCTAATGAATAAAAAGGCTCCAACATTACTCCCCATTCCAGGAGAACAAAAATGGTAAGAGATTCAAAGAGGGAAAATATTTTAAATTCACACATCAGTCTCTTAAAATTTCCACCCTGGAGAAGTCTGTTGGAAAGGCACCAGGGGACGAGGAGAGAGACCTTGGCTTTGTGCATCAGTATAGGAATTTGAGTTTTGAGTTACCCACAAACATTATGGCATTTAACTCTCCACCAGAAGGGTTGTGGTAGCTATAAATTTTATAAGATGAATAGTATTATGAACTATCTTTGAAGAGTTACCCTGTGTCTAGAGACCACATCCAGCAAACTGTGAGAAAAGAGAAGATACTACAAGGTGGCTGTGGAGGTGACCATCTTCTGGAAGAAAAAAAGCCTTTGAATGGAGTTCTTAATGTATCTTAATATATAATTTGAATTATAGAAGAAGGTAGAGCTGATTTGACTTCTTTCCACAGACACTAACATATGGAACCCCTCCCCCAGCCTGGCAGATGGGCTTCAGTGGGTGAGATGGGATAGACAAAATACCACGGAGAAGCTGAAATTAGACAAAATACATCTCTAAAGAAGAAGATAATTATGTTTTGCAGTGGTTAAATATAAAGATATCTCGCTAAAAGAGGCAAGTACCTTGCTTTGACTCTGTGCAAGGTCATTAGAAGTGTCAAGTTCTGCATCTCTGGGTTGGATGATCTGAGCCTTGGCCTTCAGGGTCTGTGAACCTCCAAACCGTTTGCTTTACCTCCTAGGCCCTACATGAGGAGAGTGAGACTGCCTGCATCTTCCTTTGTGTAAGGGTCTCATCTTAAGCAGTCACTTACTGTGAATTTTTTCCCTCAGCTGTCCGGGTAGAATCTGCTTCCTCTTTGTTTTTTGTGGGGCCAGAGAATTGCCATGGGGTTTGGGCCAAGGACAGTGGTTTGAGGTTTTAGTTTTTCATTTCACAACTGGCATATTTGTGCCCTGGGCTGACCGCCACAGATCCCTCCAGCTTCAGATGTGGCCGTCCTGTCTTGCCAGTTCATCTGGACATTTCTTACGTTGGCAATTCCCTGCCGCTATGGGGACATCAGGTACTCATGGCATGCTGGCCCTCTCCCTTTTTCTGTGCCTTTTCCTGGATGGAAGCTAATGACCTATGAAGTATATAGTCTGGAGCAGATGATTGGACAGTCCCTCCTGGCTTTAAAATCCACAAAGCCATCCAAGAAAAGTTACTGTGTCTGTGTAAACCTTATCGAAACCGGGCTCTGCTTATTCTCCCAAGTAAGAGTTTCTGTGCTTATAAATTCCTCTCAGCCTCCTTTTCTGACAGAGTGCAGCACATCAGAGGAATTGTCTGATAAAGACGGGGAGAGAGGAGAGGGATTATTATAAAACCAGCCATGTGGCTTCTGCCCGGAAGTCTGCGTATTTCCCTTACACACGATGTGGCACATACAGAGCGCAGCTTAACCCAGAGCTCCAGAGAAACAGTGATGTGGAAGAAAGACCAACAGTAGCTCTGAATTTTCTTACAATGATCCTATTGCAACAACGCTGAACGGACATGCAACCGTACACCACAACCCCCGCAGCTGTCACTTTGGCAAACCTTTTGATGAATTGGATCTTGATATTTACAGAATCTATTAAAATACAACCCATCATGTGTTTGTTTATATGTTGACAAGATGATGTACACCCTGTGGGTCAAGGGTGATGTGAACTGTTTTGGTGTTCTTGTCAAAGCAGCTAAAAAAAGAGCATTTAAATAATTTTTGTGGAATAATTGTCTAAGAATGCAAGAGCAACATACAGAATTCTTACTTTGAAAAAAAATCTCTACTGATCTGACACAAAAATCTGAGCTTGTTATCAATCAAAAAGACTTTCCTACTTCTTCTCTAATATGTTAGAAAATTGGCAGCTCAGATAGAAAAACAAATAGCAAAATTAAACAGAAAGGAATTGATTTAACTACTTGGGTGGTTTATCCAGTACCATACAAAATTTTTCACTTGGGCTTGTCACTTATTAAATGTACTTTTTTAACAAATGAGGCTACAGAGCACATACAGAATCTCGCACTATTTTGCTATTAATATTCTAAGTCAGAATTAGTTTTATGAGGGTATCAGATGTATTTCTCTGGACATCATTCACATGTATTTGATTTTTCTTTGCAGTTATGAAGAAAAAATGCTGTTTGAAATTAAATCATGCCCATCTCGTTGTCCTCAGAGATATGCCTTGTAAATCCAAATGTGGCTGTATCAATGGTGTTAACCTGTGTAAAATTGGACCCCAAACTCACGTGCTGAAGGATTCCAGAGCATTCTCCAAACTTTGTTGTATTTTTATTAGATTATATTCTCATGAAGTGAATATTGTAGCTAAGTCAACTAAGCAACTTGTTGTAGAAGAATCTCTTTTCATCTCATGTTTTTATTACTTGCATTTTTTTCATCACCTTCGAGTCATATGCCTCAGAAATAAATAATTCCTGTCCCAACATAAAGCTAGCATATGGCTGTTTTGGTTCCATACACGGAAGAGAGCAGATAAAGAAGATGGGTTTTAAAGGGAAAAAAATTATACAGTTTTCTCAGATTTATTATGCCTATGTTGTGAAATTGGTGTGGTATCCAAATGCTTCTCTGTTTTAGAAAGGAATTGGTGTGTTTGGAACACAGAGTAGAGCTGGGATGAGAAGCCTGAAAGAGAAGAACGGTGTGTGGAGGTGAAAAAGAAAGAATGGGTGAATAAAGCAGAGAGGAAAGGAAAAACTGGATCTCAGCAATCCAGAGAAAGGAAGGATCAAGAGTGTGGATGGGGAACACAAGGAGACTGCTGGACATGAGCTGTCCTGAGATTTGTGCTGAAGAAGTGGTAGTGTTGGCCCTCATGTCCCTGTTGAGAAGAGGAACCTGAAAACAGCTCATGTTACCTTCAGATTTCCTTTTCCTAAGGAGAGCAGGCTGTCCTGGCTCAGCTCTGATAAAAGCTTATTTCTGGGTCCTGGGGTCCCTTGGAAAGCTGCCCTTGGATCAGGTCTGGAAAATGAAGCTGAGTAGCCTGTTCTTTTATTCATATTATAGAAATGAGGTTCAGGGTGTTTCTAAAATACTGCTAGCTTTTTATTCATAGAATCACGGAATGGTTTGGGTTGGAAGGGATCTTCTAGTTCCAACCCCCCTGCCATGGGCAGGGACACCTTCCACTAGACCAGGTTGCTCAAAGCCTCATCCAGCCTGGCCTTGAACACTTCCAGGGATGGAGTATCCACAGCTTCTCTGGGCAACCTGTTCCCATCCCTCACCACCCTCTCCGGGAAGAACTTCTTCCTGATATCTAATCTAAACCTCCCCACTTTCAATTTAAACCCGTTACCCCTTGTCCTGTCACTACAGGCCCTTGTAAAAAGTCCCCCCCAGCTTTCCTGTAGGCCCCTTCAGGCACTGGAAGGCTGCAATAATATCTCCCCAGAGCCTTCTCTTGTCCAGGCTGAACCCCCCCAACTCTCTTGCCTGCCCCCATAGCAGAGGGGCTCCAGCCCTCGGAGCATCTTTGTGGCCTCCTCTGGACTCACTCCAACTGGTTCATGTCCTTCTTAGTTTTTTTTTCTCCTTTTTTGTTACATATTTCTAAGACTCTCCTGGCAAAGGAAAGTACTTATAACTGTTTCAAAATGAAGGCCAAGACCCTTCTTCACATATCTGGGAACTTCTCTCTTCCTCTTTATTCCCTCAACTTGTTTTAATCTTGCTTCAAATGCAAGGTTAATTTAAAAAAAATATTTTTCTCCTTTGAGAATTTTCCTCTTCCCCTCCCCCCCCCCTCCATTTTTTCATTGGGACTATCAACAATTAACCAGTTAGAACTAGTTTTGAGTTTTTAGACACTTGACACTTGCTCAGATGGAGCTGAGCTGATACCAGAAAAAAACAAAGGCATGGTCATCGGATGTTGGTGCCCTTTTTTCACAAAGGATATATCTACCCTCTACAATGAGGAGATGCGCTGGGTTATTTCTGAATGAGCTATTGAACCTGCAAGGCAGCATACAACTGAGTTTTCAATGCTGTTAGCCTGGATGCATCATTGCGGTGTGCCCAGGTGACTAGACTGAATACAAGATGTTAGTGTCCTAGGAAAAAAAAGGAAGTGTCCCAAATGGACTGTTGTGCTGCGCAGTTTATTGTGATGATCTCCAATTAGATGCCACAGATCTTTCAGGCGCATGGTGTGTGCAAACCTCAAATAAGGAAATCTGAAACTGGATGACTGTCGTGGTTTAACTAAACCCAGCATCATGACACTCCTTTTTTTTTTTTTTTAGCTTAATTTTGAGTGTTAAGCTCACACCAGAATCAGAAAAATTTGTTAGCAATCCAATAACAAAACTTGTGCTTGATATTTTTAAGTTTACATTAAGTTTTGATGTGTAGCATTTAAAGCAATTCAGCAGTTCAGTGCAAAGCAAAGCAAGGAGGTGGATCTGATTTGAAACTGAAGATATAAGCGAAAAAATGCAATTATTAAAGATGTGATTTTATTTTTATTTATAAACAGCTAATAAAAGTTTCAGTGGGTTTTATACCCCTGTAAACTGGTACATGAATTACAGACAAGTGTCACACTTGCATTACATTTTCCAGATTTTCCGAGTTTGTTGGACTGAATGCTCTTTGGACAATGTTTCTGACAGTTTAATTAATTATAATGGCAATATAACAAAATGCTCATGCCTTTAACTGTATTCTTTGGCAAGTGTTACACTTTATAAAGAGCTTCATAACTCTAAAAGGGAAAAAATCCAATATATTAGCTATGCTTTTTCATTTTTATTAATGGTCTTTGTTATGGGCTTTCGTATGTGGGAAACAGACTTTCAGACAAGAAGAATGAAGACAAGAACGAGTGAAAGAATCACCTCTTTCAGAGCCATGCTAATGGGCTCTCGAGGGCCTTATGAACAGACTAGCTCCCATCCGGTGAGTGTGCCTAGAAATAAGGAGGTACGGTACCGTGTTTTCTCATTGGTTGTAGATACATAATCCTCGGTGCTAGGGTCAGATGTTTGAAAAAAGAAAAAAAAGGGAGCAGCCAAGTTGCCTGCTTGTTGCTGCGGTCGCTCCCACCAGAGGCTACTAAGCTGTTGTCCGTGGCTCCCCGGTGGTCTGCAGGACCTTGCGAAACGGTCTGCAGATTACGCACAGGGCTGAGTTCAAAGGAGTCTCTCTAGGTGGCATAATCGTGAGCTGTATTTCAGCACCGTCATGACAGCTGCTTTCCCTGACACAAGGCAGGGCCTGCACCATGCCTGGCGTTGGCATTCCACTAGGATTCCCACACATGCAGTTAAGGATGTCCAACGCTTGTTTGCAAATGCGGTATTTCTGTGTGTGGGTACGCTGTTTGCCCGTGAAATCTTGTCGTAGCTCCATGCCAAGTGGCAACACATAACATGGGCACCACTCGATTCCACAGGGTACAAACTGCCCTTCCTTGCTGCAGGTCGCACTGCCTGGATAGTAGGATTATGGTGAGGGTCACTAGAAGACACTTTTACATAGTTTCACACCATCTTTTTTATTGGTAACTGTGTTCAGTTTTCGGATATATGTTGTCCTGTCTCCTGTGTTTCAGAGCCTGTTAGTTTATACTGCTGGAAGCAGCAGGACAGTCTTCTGGCTGACTAAATCCTTCTGACTAGACTTTGCTGGAGGGCAGAGGTGGTCCTTCCTTTTGGACGATATAATTTGCATCCTGAAAATGCAATTTTGACAGCAATGATTTCTCCTGATAAGAAGGGGACCTGCCAAGACCTCTGCCTTTGGAGAACTCACATGACGCTCATGTCCACCATGGGACAAGGCTATGGTGGCATAGGGTCTGCTGGGTGATCTGGTGGGCTGCCTCAGGAGGCAGCAGGTCAGCAAGGGGAGCGCCAGTTGCTTCATTGGAAGCCCACCTGCCCTCCCAGCTCAACCTGGTTCTGCCGTGGAGTGGTGGACTGTTTGGAGACACGGTCACCTTTTGTTTGGAAACTGGACTTCCCCTTGGTCCTTCTGCTGGTGCAGGGATAAGGGCCTATGGCCTTACATTAAGCCTTTTTTCTCCTCCGTCTGGTAAGGCTGAACTAGTTAGGCTCACCAGGCTCTATTATTTAATGTTGTCATTTGCAACATCAAGATTTAGCTGCAATGCAAGTAGTGGTATGCAATTATTGTCAGTCTGCAGACATACTCATATTCTTGCCACTCGCATATTATCTCAAGACTTCCAGAAAATGACTTGAGGCATCCCAGCCAGTCAAGTCTTGAAATTAAAGTTGAGTGGAAGTGGCACGCTTTTAAGTTTTGAGTTTTTTTTTTAAGCATGTGTCTGAAAGCTTTCCCAACACAGTAGTTCTGTGAGCAATATGACAAAAAAGTGATTTTTTTTTTTTTTTTTGCTTTTGCTTTTGAGTTGCCCTGCTGGAACCATTTACTGGGTAGGGAAGGTCATTTAAGGGAAGCAGCTTTCAGCAGCATTACAACCACAGCTCGCCTAAAAGCTGCTGTTGTTGCTGCTGTTCACTGGAAAAAAAGAAAAAGAAAAAAACCCCACCCCCCCCACCCCAAAAAAAACCCAAACAATACCCCAAAAACTACAACAAAAAAAAAAACAAATGAAAAAACACACCACAAAAAAAGAAAAGAAAAAGTGAAAAGTAGGTTTTGCAAAGAAAGCTGAAATTAAAAAAAGAACAGAAAAAATGTATTCCTTGCATCATTTCTCCTTATTGGTTGACAGCATGCTTTCATAGTCCGGTCATAATGGAGATGAAGAATTTTTAAGGCTGATAGGTTGCTATGCATTTACTTACAGATGGATTTATATAGAGAGTTTATTCTTGTTCTTCCAATCAAAACTGCAGTACATACTTGAATGTTAAGATGACAAAAAAACCATTTGTATACTTTTTTTTGTTTGAGAAGAGCGTGAGGAAGCAACCGATATGAAAGCGACATAAGAATGGCTGACTTTTCTGAGCACTAGTGTCAGTGAACTCCGTCCAAGGTGTGGCAGGGCGTACTTGCACTCTCAGTCACTAAGACTCGATAGCAGTAAGTTCAGTCTCTGGTCGAAGTCAGTCAACCGTATTTAGGATTAGGTTGATATAGGGTTAGGTTATATACTTAACCTGAGCTGGTTAGTGTGGTGTGAAACGAATCGTACCTTCAAGTTACTAACCAACTTCTTTTTATGCTGCATGTGAACAAAAGAAATCATGAAGAGTGCCCCAATATTTATCATCAGTTTCCCCTACTGTAAATTCACTAAGGACGTGCTACATTGCAGCCAAAGACATGTCTGCACCTCTGGGCAGATACAAGCCAACTAGCGTTAATCAGGGTAATTATTTCAACCTTATAAATAATGTAGTTCCAGCAATACTGATCTTACCATGGGATGCAAAACTCACAGTAATGCATGGTAAATAGCCGTAAGTACATCCCATGCTGCTGTGATTATGCTACTTTCATGACCCAGATAGCTAATTTACACCTCAAGGACAGATTCGTTTGTCCCAGTCACTTCAACATGCTCTAAATCAGTAGGATGTGTAACCTGTGATTATACTTGACATATATGAAAGCAGAACTGGACTGGTACCTTTTCTTGTGCAATGCATCTGATACATCTACTAATGCTGCTTAATTTAAGCATTCTCTGTTTCGCAAATGCAGAGCCACCAATATTTTTCTTGGATAACATTTGTTCCCAATTGCAGCCATCAGAAGGTCAGAAAAAGTTCAAAATGACATGATGGAGTTTATCTATTTGTTTGGAAAAATGATCTGGTTATTGCCATAGCAAGTTATATTAAATTGTTTTGGCTGTATGATATAGGATTTTTATATTAATGCCATATTTTAAAAGTATTTATAAAACAGTTGAGCTTCGACTATTATAGTTCAGATCTGTGCCGTTTTATAATTGAGACATTTGCAAATTTACAGTCAGAATTATTTTGGCAGGGACCAAACATAGATGCATTTTAAAAGAAAAACTTTGGATAATTGCATCATGATGGATCTTTTGAGTCCTGTTCATTTCTGCTCTCAAAGATATTAAATCAATACAAATCTCAGGACTGACTGTGTGCAATATGTGAATGATGTATGTGATGAGGTTCGGGTTTTTTTCTCATTTATGTGTGCAGTATATGTAGATGTGCCATTAAAGTTGACAGAGCGTTTAAACAGAGTTGCAGTGTTAATGGCACGGTTTACCTCAGGTGTAAAATGGGAACTGTAATGCATGTCTTCTGTAATATTACAGGTGAAAATTGTTGCAATCATTTGTTCTGAGTGATGAAAGGTCTTCCTGCTCTTTCTCTCCCATCACCACAATTATTTAAAAATCTGCCAGCTATCTGCTTGCTGCTGGTTATTATTGTACTGTCTTTTAGAGGGTTTACACCATGACTAAGAGGATGAAGCATAAATGCCCTCTGCATTGTTGAGCATGACGACTTTTGACACTGACTGTAGTCCTTGCATGGAATTTTGCGTGTTAAGAGTTGCTCGTGTCCGTATGATTTTGGGTCTGATTCAGGTCCTATTTACAATGTTAAAAAGTTTACTAGAAGATGAGGTTTGGGTTTTTTTCCATGTTTGTAGATTTTGAACTTTTTTACAGAAATCACATTTTAGATTGAGAAAATATGTCTCAAAAAATGACATTTAAATCTGATGAGAAGTATCTACAGTTGAACTGTTATTGCTAATGGTTTACCTGTAGTGATTGGTTTTGGTTTATTTCGTAGTCTTAACTATAGTGCTAGGGAGACAGTAATCCCTCCTTCATTTTCATTGAACTGGATGTAATAGGTGTATAAGTTAAATCTCCTAAAATGTGGAAAAAGTTGCAAAAATGTCAGTGACAACAGGAAATGTAATTTTCTTCTTTCAGGACTGCCAGACATTCTGTATAATACAGGATATCCTGTATATATAGTGAAGTTGAAGTCAAATGTGAAAAGCATACAGGGCACACTTCTGTATTGTCATGGCAACTGATGCTTTTCTAAATGTACAGAAGCTTAAATTTCCAGAGGTTCATGAAAACAGCCACTGCATCTGGACCTATTGCCTGTGCAATTGGTCCAACGCGTGAGATTTGTGCGGCACGCACAAACTGTGTAACGTGACTTTTCTGTCCAACACTGTTTCAGATTTCACCTTCTTGCTACTTCACATTTCAGGATGTGACTTCTAAAAGTAGTTATGCGCTTTTGGGATGCTGTCGAGAAGATTATTGAAGGTGCAGATGGGTATTAATGAGGATCAGCAAAGGTCACTGACCCAATCTATACCTCACTGTCGAGCAAAAGTTACTGTTGTTTCGTGAGCATTTATTGTCACTGCCATACCTCTTCTCTACTTAGACATCACAAAGCCAGATATTCCAGGACACCATTCCTCCCACATCTCCAGTGAGAGGCTCCACTGTACATTTTGTTTTTCCATGTGCTGAATTTCCAGTGATATCAGTGGCAGTGCTAAGTACGTAATAACCGAAAAGTACTTAGATATCAGTGTTACACACTGCAATCAGTGCAGAGGCAGAGATTGTCACAGCAGTGAAAGTTCTGGGGACAAAGGACACACACCCATGCTAAATACAGGCTTCATTAGCCCTGCTCACTGAGCAACTAGCCTTTAAATTATGGAATGCTCCTGAATGTACCTCATTATTAAGCTTCTGGTAAGTGTCTTTTCCTCTCAGTCAGTTTGTTTATTCATCCTTGATTCCAAGGATTTGCTCAATTTTCTAGTAAGTATAATATATTTCCTATCCAGATGCCACATGGGATTACTAGACAATTTACTTATCTGGACAAAATAAATGTCTCTGCTTTGAAGCCTGGAGTAACTCACATCCTTCTCTGCTCTCTACTGGAGAACGAAAAGTCTTTGAGAAAAAGAAGCAAAATCTTCCACAGTGACATACTATCGTATTCTGTTGGATGGTCCTCGGTATTTTTTGACAGCATGAGTCAGCAGAGGCTAGAATCATAGTGCATTAACCTCTCCCGTCTCACTCTCCCCATACTCCCAGTTTCTTGGAGAGTTTTTAGACAGATTTGAACAGGCTAAGATGACAGTCCTGGGATTGCAGCAGCTGTTTGGGCTGTCTCGGTGCAGTCTTATCTGAAGTTGGCCGTGACTCTGTAATAGCAGTGACTCCCTAATTCTAAAGTACTTTTTCTTCTTCTCCTCTCACCTTTTACTTTGATTCTTGGCTGAAAACATTGGCCTCTTTAGTTTACTGTTGTTAGGTGGAGTGAGTTCAAGATACTAAGCAACGAAGGGGTTTGAGTTTAGGAATGTTTTCAAAATAACTATAAAATATGAAATTTATGTTATCCACAATATGTTGGAGGTCAGTTCGCCCTCAAAACATCATGTCTGACAATTGTGCTTTCTTAGTGTGGGTTAGAAAAAGAATATAGGAGACTTAGGAAAACATCATAATTTAAGAAGTGACACATTTCAACAAAGACATAAAACTGTAGGCAGTACAGAAAAGAAGCAAAACCTTAGGAAACCATTACTTCATTAGGACAAATATTTTATGTCTTTTAAAAGACTCCTTATTAAAAAGGGTGAGCTCTAGGACATTCATGTTTGCATGAAATCATAAATCTGCCATTTGAGAACAAGAAGTGCGTCTTTCTATGGATAAATTGATTTTTATTAGAGCTTCATCAAATTCTTTGAAAATAGTTAATCTGAGTCTATGGCTAAGACTCGCCACACGGTTAATTTTAATATTCTCTCGTCTCACGAATGCGGTGGTCAAGCCAGTTAGGAAAGTCAGCAACATACAGCGAGCGTGCAGTCTGTGAGGCATAAAATAGAAGCTGAGCAAGGGTTCATTTGCTTGCTGCTCGCAGGAACATGTTCTTCTTTAGGAATCCCTTACATAAAATACACAAACGTACTCTTTTATCTCCACATTTCTTAGTTTCTCCTGCCTTTTCTTTGTTATGCCTTCCCTTTCTCTTTGTCCTCAGCGCACATGGCTTGACGTTACCTCCCTTCCCAGTGGACTGGAAGCCAGGGGAAAATAGCTGGCCAAGATTTTAGCTTGTTTGCATGTAGATTCAGGGGAATCTACGTGTAGAATGGGAGGGAGCTGGTAGGGATCTGTACCGTCCTGGGAAACCCTCTCCAGGAATTGCGGGGCAATTTCTGCTTAGCTCGGGAAAACGGTGACGTTGCACTCCCTATTAATCTCTTTGTATTTAAGCAGAGAATTTTTGTGATTATGCACGAGGCAGAAAGAGACAGGAAAGGAGTGGGGAAAGGTTACACTTTCATCACATTTTCTGGGTCTCCCAATTCGTTTAACCTTATCTGTGTCTTTTAGATTGCAAGCTCTTAGGTGCCATGACTGTTTTTATGTATGCCTTTAATAGCCCATCACTGGTGTACAACAGATAACCAGTTACAAATTGTTGGGGTTTTCCAAGGAAACCTTTCTTTTTTCTTTCCCCCCCCCCCAAACAATGTTGAGAAACAAACTGATTGCACAAAAATGTCAGTTTTAGGGAAACTTCTGATAAATAAAACGTTGGGGAAATAGGTTCAAAATCATCTAAACATGTTCTTACATTTTCTAAACAGAAAGTTCATTTCTCAGTTCAGAACTCCTTTCAGTTTTAAAGCTCAGTAAGCTTATGATGAAACATTTTATTATGGTTTATAAAATCTTGAAATAATCCAAATGACTTAAAAAAAACCCCAAACCCAGAAAAAACCTTGCTCCAAAACATTTTGTTATTGTTATTGCTTTACAAACATTGTGAGGTTTTGTCTGTATTCAGCAAAATAATTTTGCATGCAGCTCTGCTAAATAGTGATAAATTTCCCCTTTGTGTAAAAAACTGAGGATGGTGGGGAATAATCAAAATAAAAACTGGTTTATTTTGCTTTGTTTTTAGAAGTTAAACTTGGGCAAAAAATAAAACTCATTTTGGATGAATCATTTTAATGCTAACGTTTTCAACATGGATTATAATCACTGATTCTACTGGTTTCCAATTAATTAATCTGCTTTGAGTTCCTTTGTAAAAAAGTCAACATTTAAGGCCAGTACACTTGCTGTTTGGACTACTGCTCCATTTCTGAAATATGCTTGCTGCATCTGCGTTAGCCTACATAAGCCATCTAAATATTTTCTCTTAAGACTGTTAGGGACCAAAAAAAAAAAAGCCTTTTTACCTACAATTATTTTAGCACAGAGAGTGGAATTAAGAAAGGCTGGGAGGATAAAGGTAAGCTGCACAGTGTTAAAAGTGAAACGAAAAAAATGCAGAATGGAATAGAGAAAGACAAACACCAATCTTTGCAGTCAGTCCTTGGTTTTCACTCTAATGAGACATACTTAGGTGTTTTTTTTTGCTTTCTGCATAAAATGGGGGACAGGAAAAAGGAGCATGATGAGACAGTGGCTGATGGGAGAGTAGAGGCAAGTAAAGAGAATTTTGAATAACATTGCTGCTTATTTCTAGATCAAATCTTTCTCAAATATTCTTTTTATTGGCATGAATCTAGAATGTGGATACCTAAAGGGAAAATGCTTTGTTTTTATTATCATCCATGTCATTTTCCAAAATAAGTGCTTCCGTTCTCATCTGTTGAGGCTCTCAGTCAGGTTTTAATTTTCACAGTGTGAAGACATAATGAATACATGAGCAGTTACTCAGATTTGCTGGTCATAACCTGAGATTAATTACAAAACATAGGTTTGCAACAATAAGCTTGCCAAAATCTATCAAACATTGATCTTTTTCCATGTCAGCAAATATGGAAATTCAAAGGATGCAGAAAAGCTTGAGCTGAAGAGCAGTTGGAATCTTTTGTGTTTCATCCACCTCAATAGATAGGCAAAACACTGTAACACTGAGTCCACCCTTTATTTAGAGTATACACAATTCGTGACAGTGGTTTTTATAACTCTAAAAATTACACTTAATAAATATGAGAAGATACAGGTTTTCTTGATTACTTAAACCTAAATGTTTATTCAAGCTTTCATGAGAAGTTTGTCTTAATTTAAACAGAGCTAGGGCTGCTGAACGGATGCCATTTTTTTGATGTGGACTCAGTACACATGAAACAAGTTTTAATAACATCCACACTCATTTAACTGGTAAATGTATTCTACAGAGGCTTTGCTTCGGCATGGTTTGCCTACTGCAATCAGAATGAAACTGAAGTCGACTTTTCATAGGTGGGTTGTATTTAAGAGTTTTATCCTTCATTTCATGTAATAAAATGATTGCTGGCTTTAATTAAAAAAAATCAGAAGAAACGTGTGTAAATATTGCTGCTGTAGTTCAGAGCAATGAAGCATTACTTGTATTTTCCCTTTTGGTGTTGATGTTATGTAGAAGTTGGAGACACTAACACATTGTGGATATTGCTGCTGAGAAGGGAAAAAGATAGGCTTTGAAACACAGCCTGCGAGATGGCACAAAGCCAACGCACTGAAAAATGGCAAACGTCACATTTAACAGCTGGACGCAGAAATATTTCTCTTTAATTTGGAAGGAGAAAATTTTTTTCACAGCAGGGCACTCTCAAAAGAGCACAACATCAAAGAGGGTGGGTCTCCCCAGTCAAACATCATCTGGCTCCAGTGATGGAGCAAAATGAATGAACTGTCAGGACTTTTTTCCAGTGTGTATGTTATTGCCAAGTGAAAAGTAAAAGGTTCAGTGGCTTGTTCTGATCACAGACCAAATCCTGATAATGGAAAGCTGATTCCCTAAAGTCTTCCTCTGATCAGCTGACAGGCAATGTCTGAAGAAGACCCCGGATTGATTGATGGTCCACTTTGTATTGATGTCCCCTGCCACCCTTAGAGATAAGTGAGATATGCCAAATGCTTAACAGCTCTGGAGGGCTCCTGTGATTGTGACTCAAGCAATGTTCCAGTCTAATGTTATAATCCCCACAGAAACAAACTCTTTTCCAAAGAAACTTAACATGATACTTACCAATACCAGACCTGCACTCTGGCAAGAAAGAAATCCGTTTCCCATTCTTCGCCATGTGTCCTCTAGCCACACCAGCACGACTTAATGCACCCTTTTCATCTGCTTCTCCACTCTGACATGAGCCCCAAAGCAGTTGCAAACAAACCATCACCACGCTGGTTTTCTGACAATCCTATAACCTAACAGAGTTGAAGGAATAATACAGCACAGGCATTTTTTCAGTATAAAAACATGGTGACATAGTTTGTACAGCCATTACTCATTTGTTTTATGAGGAATCTCAGGCATAGTTTATCATATACTTTATTACTTGACCTTTTAATCATCATCTGGGGAACTTAGCATTCCAGACATTCCAAAATATTCCAAACTAAAAATATCAGTGAGCCTCATTATTTAAAACTCACAAAGGAATTAAGTATATTTTCTAAAATATGTAATTTTTACTGAAATTACTCATTTATGGTGGGCCTTAATGAGACATTTAAAAACTGATTGAGAGAATTATCTGCCGAGTCTGTACTGTAGTAGTAAATGGGTGCTCTGCTGAGGAAGGTGTTTTACACATACACTGTAAAGGCAGTTCTACCCATGTTTACTTACAAGCTCATAGTGAAGATAAACAAATGGTGCACGTGCATTGGGTTTGCATGGCAAGGTTTTGGTAGTGGGGGGACTACAGGGGCAGCTTCCGTGGGAAGCTGCTGGAAGCCCCCCCTGTGTCTGACAGATCCAATGCCAGCCGGTGCCAAGATAGACTCATCGCTGGCCAAGGCTGAGCTGGTCAGCGATGGTCGTAGCTCATAATGTGTTTGAGAAGGAGGGGGAAAACTGCACAATTGCACCCGTGGAGAGAGGAGCCCAGGCT
>NW_010244734.1:1332-1626 GCF_000690775.1 Eurypyga helias | reverse complement strand
CCCGCGGCAGCTCCCTCAGCCCCGGAAAACTTCCCGGCGCCGAAGCCGAGCGTAGCAAGGCGGAAAACGCCGACGGCACGGATCGCTCCGGCGCTGCCAACACCAGATTCCCACTCCATCACCGAGACGCTCAGCCTGCAGCCCCGGGCAGGGGTTCCTCTGCCCACGCTTCCAGAGCCAACATGCTCCGCGGGCGTGCCACGTCTCCCGGAAAAATCCCGGCTGCGCTCCGCTCCAGTCGCCTCTCGAACATCGGCTTTGGGAACACATCGATAGTTAGTTTAGGGGATTAAT
>NW_010244734.1:1021-1266 GCF_000690775.1 Eurypyga helias | reverse complement strand
GTCAGCTTGCTACAACGACCCGCCGGTTTAACCGACGCGTTTCCCTCTTCCTCGTTTCCCCATCGTGCTGGAGAGCCCAGGCCTTGCGTAAGAACGTGGATACGCTCCGGGAACGGACACGGGCGGGTTGTTTCCGTTACCGTAAGCGGGGCGAAGGGTTGCCCGTGCTCAGCGCTAAACCACCGGGACACCCCAAAAACCCCAGACCAACCCCTCGGGGTCGCTTTGCCGCTGACAGATGGGAT
>NW_010244734.1:465-897 GCF_000690775.1 Eurypyga helias | reverse complement strand
CCCCGTTTCCACGCCTTGGATCTTTTCTGGAGCCTCATCCCCAAAAAGCCAAGGCTGGGGGGGGGTTGTTTTGCCGAGGTGTTTTTTACCCGCTCCCGTACGTGTTTGTGAATGACACTTGAGCACCTGGAAACGGCCCCCACCGCGGACAGCGCGGCGGGAAACGCCTCCGGAGTGTCGTAAAGACACGACTCCCCCCTCCCCGGTCCCCCAAAACCCACGGCGCTCGCTCAGATGGTCAGGAGCGGCACGCAGCCCACGCCAACCCCTCCCTCGTGGCACACCATCGGGGCCATGAACGTCCAGCGATTCGTCTCCGGATCATACATTTCCACCGAGCTGAGGTTGGATTGTCCGTCGTAACCCCCCACGGCGTAGAGACGCCCGCAGTTCGCCACCAACGACACGCGGCTCCGCCGGGGGTTAATGGGA
>NW_010244734.1:0-364 GCF_000690775.1 Eurypyga helias | reverse complement strand
TGGCGGCAGCGTTTGTTCAACATGCCCGTCACCGCGTGCCATGTGGCCGTGTGAGGGTTGTAGTACTCCACCTGCGGTCGCAGAGAAGACGGAGGCGCTGAAGGGAATCCGGCCCGGAGGGTGTCGACACCCCACCGCAAGCCGGTCGGGAAGCTTGGGGTTTCGTTTCTTGCCGTTATTAAGCTTTTTTAACGACCTGGACCTCACCAACCGTTGTGTTTTACCCTCCGACCGCAGCCCAGTAACTCACTGGTGAGCAGTGGGTGGGGTGAATCGGGTATATTTTAGGTTGGAAAAAACCTTGTAGAGCGTGAATTCCAACCGTTAACCCAACACAGCTTAAATCCACCACTAAACCATGTCC
>NW_010244733.1:9676-10040 GCF_000690775.1 Eurypyga helias | reverse complement strand
ACCCACGTAGACACGCATCTTGCTGCCGCTAGAACCCCTCACCTGCTGAGAGGGTGATGGAGCTGAGCTTCACCCTGTAGAGGTTGCTCCTGACCCGCCAGTGCTGCACCATGGGGTAGCCCATCGCCTCGTCGTACTTGATGTCCCCTGTGAAGGAAGAGCCAGTGCTCAGCTCAGCCTGTGCGACCCGACGGCCACCTAATGCTCACACCGAGCGCTTGCTTTGCTACACACCACAGGAGCGAGGATCGGGATGGTAGCAGGGAGGTAACCTCCTCCGGTGGTCACGCCACGGTGTCCCTGGGCTGCTGGCAGGACCAGCACTGCGCTGGCTGCTGGGGGGGGTGGCGGGGGGGGGGGGGAG
>NW_010244733.1:1867-9608 GCF_000690775.1 Eurypyga helias | reverse complement strand
GCACTGCGATGGCTGCTGGTGGAGCTGGCGGGGAGGGAGATGTTGCCTTGTCGTGCCAGGGGGGACTCACACCGCCCCTACGCTATTTCTGCCCAAGGGATGCAAGAGGGATGCAGGACAAACCCCCAGCCCTAGGGATGTGGATGCCCCCTGGGGACCACCCTGGGATCCAGGGTGGGAGAATGGGTTCTTACTCCCACGCTCACCCCTGTGGGGGCTGAGCTGAGGGACAGTTCGTACCGGTGAGAAGCTGGAGGTCGGGAAGGGGCTCTGAGAGCACGCCGCGGCACTGCTCCTCCACGGGCAGCGGGATCACCAGGAGGCCGTCAGCCAGCTGGGGAAAGTCCTTGATGAAGTTATTCTCCCTGCAGAGAGAAGAAAACAACTGCAAAGCAACGATGCAGGCCACGGCCGGGCAGGGGGGCTGAGCTGCCCCAGCAGCACGGGGATGGCTCAGGAGGGCGAGGGACATCTGCGAGCAGGAGACCTCACAGGGAACGGAGTTTGCAGCCCCCACCGCCAGCTGCCCCTGGCTCTGCAGCCCTCTGAGGTGATGCTTAACGAGCTCCCTAGGGACCATGGCTTCGTTAGCTCTCCAGCAACATGGGACCAACTCTCAGCCTGGGGACCTGGCCACTGGTTTTGTCCTGGATTTTCAAAGTGGGCCACTAGAGAGGGGGCAGACAGCAGCGAGGAAAAAGGAATGGTTACTACATCCCAAAACTGCCCCTTTCCACCATCTGCAGCATCTTCCCAGCACGGTACTGTGACCAAGCCCTGCTGGGACTCCCCACCCCAGGCAGCATCACTCCCCCCATGGCTTTGTCCCCGGATGACTGGCTCTCCAAAAGGAGGAAAAGGTACATTTATAGATAGACACCAAAAAAATAAGCTGGCGCATGCAGCTCGGTGTGATTTTACCACACATGTGGGATCTTTTCTAACCTTGGCAGGTATAACATTGTATAATAGGCCCCTAATGAATTGTTTCTAGAACAACGATACCAGGGAAATTATTTGAAATGGTGAACAGACAGGTCTCTGGGAGACGAGCCTCCCCCGGCAAGTGAAACGCCTCGCGCCTGCGCAAAGGAAACAGGAGGGGGGATTTTAAATATTGATCTTAGAGCCAAAATATAGGCCAGGATGCTCTGCATCCTCCGGGTGTGGAGACAAAAGGGCAGCTGAGCAGGAAAAAGGGAGGTTCCTGCAAAATCAGGTCAGACCCAGGAGCCGGGGGAGGCTCAGGCTGGTGCTGCCTGCCCCAGTGCATTTTTCTGAATAGATTTGCCTTTAAAGAGCTGCTGGGTTCACCTCCCCTCCCCGGTTTTACCCCTGCAGCTCGTCCCTGGGAAGGATGCTCCATCATCCCACGATCATCTCACAAGTGGGGACACTTCAGCCACCTCCAAGGGTCCTGCTGCAGCGAGACGCTGCGCTGGTGGAGCATTTCCCTCAGGCCCTTCCCCTGGTCCGGGATCAGGATATGGCCATTCAAGCCACACTGCTGGCAAGCAGGAGGCTGCAGTCCTGTGCTACCAGCCTGGGGATGCTCCTGGCCCCAAGGTGGGTGAGGAGCAGTGGGATGAGCAGCTGCAGGTGGGGACACACGAGTTGGGCAGAGCTCAGCTGCACAGGCAGCAGCCTGGCCTCAACCTTCCCCCCCCCCCCAAAGCCAACGCCCCTGACCCCCCCCCCCCCCCCCCCCAAAGCCACAGCCCCTGATTGCATCTCAGGAGCTTCACTTTCAGCACTGATGGAGAAAAAGTGGCTTATTTGTCTGAGGGGAAAAGCCTCTCACTCACAGGCGTGCTCACAAATCTCCGAGTGATCCCGCCAGGCGCGGGATCCTGGTGCTCTGCTGTTCTGATTGATGCAAATGGGGAAGTGCCGGAGCCAGGAGCTGTGTGGGTGGTGGGAAGCAGAGGCTGCAAAAGGAGGCAAGGCAGGTAGGGAACATGTGAAGGAGCGTGTTGGTGGCTCTGCTCTGCCTCAGCAAAGGGAGAAAAGCATCAGAGCTACCAGACTCCAAAGCCGTGGAGAGGCACGATGCCGCATCGGGAAAGCAGGATGCAGTGGCACTGGGTCCATCTGTCACCCTGGGGCATGGAGACTGTCCCCTCCTTGGTGGGTCAGCCCTGCACCCCAGGCTGAGCACAGGGGCGGGACAGGTCATGCCTGTCCAGCCCCCATCCCACCTCCGAGAGGAGCAGGAGGGACAATGGCACTGGCAGGTGACACCTTCTCAAGCGCTCAACCACCACCCCACGAAAGAGGACAGACCTGGCAGTGCCAGAAGAGGGGGACATAAACACACAGCACGGCAGACACCAGAAATCTGCGTTAACCCTGTGCCCTGCATCCAAGCGTGGGGCAGAGAGGATGCAAAGCAGCAGCATCTCTTCTTTTTCCATCCAAACCCACCCGGACCATCTCACCAATCCCCACCCCCATGCCAGGGACCCACAGACCACCTCTCCCTGGGCACAAACCCAGCTCATCCAGGTGGCAGGACAGCTCTGGGGGTTGGGGGTCCACACATGGGCAGCTAAGGAGGGAGAAGCTGGAGGAGATGCACACCAGTGCTGGAGGAACCCGCACGCAGCTGCTGCTGCTCAGCGCTGAGGCCTCCATGGAAAGGTATTTATGGAATAGCTGCCTGCTGCGGTGCCGCTTGCTGAAATGCCGTTTGCTTTAACCGCTCCGCAGCCAAAAGGTCAAGGAAAAACACGGGGCAAGTGGGAGTCAAGGTGTGGGCGTACACCCTGCTGCCTGCCCACAGCACGGGAGAGCAGCGGCACAAGGCAGGACTACAGGGGCACTTCCATGATGCTTTTTTGGTACCGAACCCCTCCTGCATCTCCTATGCACCACACCTCCCTGCCACCCCAGTGCAGGGATCAGCCGAAGCCCCACGGAAGGAAGCACCCACTGGGTGCAGGGTCCTGCCAGCCGGCACCACACAAGCCCCCGCTGCTTCTGCGGGGGTCAGGTGATGGGGATCCCCAAAAATGCTGTGAGTGGGGAGGGGCAGGCTATGTGCCAGGGAGCCACAGCCAGCAGAGAGCTGCAGCTCCTCTTCCACCGTGCCATATTAATAATCCTGCAGCCCATTGTGCTGCTCACCAGAGAGGCACAAGAGCTGCTGCCAGGCTTCTGTGCTCCCTGGAAGCCCTGGTCAAAGCTGGGGGACTCTGCACGAGGAGCAGGGACACAGATGATGGGAGGGATGTGACAGCACGTGCCTCCAGCTGGGATATGGCCAAGACACTGTCATGGGTGTAGGACCATGTGCAGGGCTCACACCTCGGGGTCTATGGCATTTCCAAGAGGCACGGCAGCACCTTCATGACCTCAAGGTTCCTACCGGCTGTTAAGCCTCCTTTGTTTCCATGGGATCAGGAGAGAGACCAGCAAATCCCCCTGCCTCCAGCACCTGCCAGCCCTGCAACATCTCCCCATCTCTTGTTCTGGCCCCCAGCATCTCCCCAGCACTCAGGGAGCAGATGCCTGATACTGGCAGGAGTGGGGAGCACGCTGCTCTCTCCATCACAACACACACTGAATCCACTCGCTGACTTGAGCGCTCTCCTGGAAGGGAGCTACATGTCTCTCAGGGCATTTTGCAGATCCTGAGTCATTGTACAAGGAAATACTGCTTCTTCCTTGCAGCCCGGGTCCCCAGTAGCATCCGACCCGGAATACATCCCTGCCTTGGGAGGGAGCTGACTTCCACATAAATGAGTCTTGATGCCGGGAAAGGTCAAATGGCCAAAGGCTTTTCTGAGCTCTCATACTGAGGAAAAGGCAGTCGCCTGGATTATACAGAATTCAAAATCCTGGCTTTGACGGACCCATTGTGCAACCTTGGCTGAGGCATAAAATCCACCTGTTGCCTCGGGTGACACAGACAGCGGCTCCCTCCGTCCTGGGGTGCGGGTGGGGTGCAGGCAATTAGCAGCTGCTCAGGTACCCAGAGGAGGGCTCAGGCAGCCAGAACCCGCTGTGCCACTGTCCTCCTGTCCTGGAACTGCGTACACAAACTAGAGATGTGTTCAGGGAATCTGACCCTAAATAATACACCTAAGGTCAGGCAATACATCCATGGTACGGTGCAGCATAGGGCTGCATTGCTGGGATCGGCTCACACAGCCCATGGGAACAGTCCAGAAAGGACGAGTACCCACAGCATCCCTGAGCGACAGGGGTTTTGAGGGAGCAGAAGAGCCAGGCACAGGCGCTGTGGAGCAGCTGGAGTGCTGGGGATGGGGCCACGGCTGCCACAGCATGATTCTGCTGAGCCCTGGGGCACCCCATCCCCTTGTCAAGGCGTTGAAAGCCAGGGCCAAGCTCACAGTGGGATTTTGGCCCATGGTAGTGAACAATCAGCTGGTGACTCACTTTTCATGTCATTTTCCCATTCACACTGTTGGGTGAAGGAGCAGCTCCTCCTCAGCTCAGCCAGCTGTAGCTTCCTCCCTTCACACTTTGCCCCCAAAGGTCACGGCTTCGGGTCCGAACTCTGCCCACCGACCTTGTCAGAGACCTCCTTTGCTCCCTATGACTCCCACTGAAATCCCAAGCCATCAGCTGGCGTGGGGTTCCTGCCTCCATCCCTGGAGCAGCAGATGCACAACCTGCATCACAGCGACTGGGCAAATATATTCATGAAGGGGTAAAAAAAAAATATATATATATATAAAAATGACCCCACAAGTGATTAGCTGATGCCCTGAAGCATGAGATTTAATTACCCTTATCTGAGCCGGCACAGCTACAAATGTTAATCACATTATCATCCAGCGTGCTTATGTTCAGCAAAGTGACTACGCTTTCTGCTATGCACGTCTGAGAGGACGCCTTCCCTGGCAAGAATAATTTATTAATCTTACTTCTTTCTGTCTTGCAATGGCTTGGGGAGAACGAGGTGGATTTGAGGTTATTTAGTGCCAGTTTTAGACCCAACTTTCCCTTGGAGAAGCTTTCCTGGTGGAGTGGCATCAAGCTCATAAGAGCCCAGCCTGGATCTGACATGGGGACATTCAAATTGCTTCTTTTAGATAGTCGGCACCAAAAGAAAAATTGATCTAGAGTCACTGGGAGACAGAAAAGAGGGTGTCCTGTTTCCACCACCACTTTGGAAAAGGTAAGTGTGCTGTAAATCTTGCCCCATGTGTCTCCATGAACTCAGGCACTGGTGAATTATAAAGTCTTAATGCAAACCCTCTGAAGCAGCTGTTACTTATTCCAAATTTACTGGTCATTAATTTTAGCAATGCCTCACTCCTGTACAATGAGGCAGGATAAAAAAGCAGAGACCGGTCAGGTTTCACCAGGCCCTGGAGCACCCTTCCAGCTCCCCAACTTTCAGCCCTAACCACCATTTGCACAACGTGCAGCCAGACAGGGCTGCAAGGAGAGAGGAGAGCACCAACCTGGAGCTGCCTGTGCCTCCCAATTCCCCTCGGAGCAGCCACAACCATCGCCCCATCCCTCCATCAGCCTGTCCCTGTGCTGCCTGTCCCTCTCCACCACGTCCCCAGCGTGCCCCACTTCAGCGCTGCAATAAACAGCCTGACAATATTCAATAGCTGCCTTACCCCCTTGGTTCAGGGAGAATTAGCATTTAAATTGAGGTGTTTCGGGGAGGTAAATCACGCCATCGCTGGGGCCACAGTGCCAGCGGGCACGCACGGGGCTCCTTGGGGCCGGCACGACGCGCCTACGAGCACGGTGCTCAGCACCATCCCACCACGCACCCTCGGACCGAGTGCCCCAAAACTCTCCATGGGGCTGGAAGCGACTGGAAAGTCACCTGCTCTGTAATGGGGAGGTGCTGAAAAAGGCTCAGCCGATGCCGGTGAAAAGCCAAGGGCTTTGTCTCAGTGGCTCCTTGATACTGGCACTGGAAGACAAATTGTCGCATTGCACCGGCACAACCACAGTGGCACCCCTGGGGCTCCCCTTCTCAATATGGGGACAGTGTGGGATGGCACAGAGAGAGCCACGGGACTGGGCAAAGGGTGGTGGCTGTCACTGGGGACCACGGCTGGGAACAGGAGCTGCAAAACCTACTAGTCCCTTTGCCACTGGGCATAGGGTGCTGTGTAGGGTCCCCAGGACCCCAGCCATGGCACAGCGATGGCGATAGCCAGCAAATGCCATCAGGACTTTAAGACCTGGGGCAGCAGTGACAGCTGGACAGCATGATGTGGGTGGTGGGAGCAGAGCTGCTCCCCGGGGGCTGGCAGGGAAGGGGATTCCTTCCTGGTGAATAGTTTATTCACCATAAACCAGGAATTCAGATAATCCAAAGCTATTTGTGAACTCTGCTTGAACCCCTTGCAGAACATAAGCAGTGATTTTTTGGTTGTTGTTGCTTTTAAGTACAAAATAGATGGAGAAAGATGAATAGATGCCACCAAAGCACTTCCATCACCTCTGTGCTTCCTGGGGGAATCCCCCACCTCCCTGCGAGCCAAAGGCAAGTCTCAGCAGAGACTGCGACAGCTTTCCCATCCTCCGTTAGAGCCCCAGGACGCCAAACGCATTTTGTGGTAATCCAGAGCATGCTCCTGCTGGTGTTTTGGTTCTGGTGTTGAGCTGATAACTCAACCCTCCACACCACTCGCACCCGAGCCCAGGTCAGCAGCAGGACCAGGAGCTGTGTGCCCATGTCCACCAGCATCGTGCTCCATCCACGCTGGACCATTCCAACCTGATTTTCCTACAGATCATCTCTGAACATCCCGCAGGCACTAAAGCCATCCTCCAGCCTGCACAGCCCCATGATGCCACCGAGCATGCAGGGAAACCCAGCCAGCAGTGCCCACCACCACGGCACTGATGAACAGAAAAGGTTCCTCCTCTCCTGAAGCCACTTCTAAAGGAAACACCCCGGAACCTGGTTTGAGAGCGGCAGATGGAAAAGCTTTGAGCAGTAGGAGCAGAGATCTCCCTCCTACACCCAGAGCAGGCACTGTTGGGGGGATGTGCTGCTAGAAGAGTTCCATCACCAGCACGTGGCTCTGGCCAGCAGAAGCAACAAAGCCAAGGTGGAGTGCCCACCGCCCCGCACCCATTTACCACCTTATATTATTCTCCATGCCCTGCTCCCCATTAAACAGCTATTTATTTATTCCAGTAAAACGTGTCTCCTGTGGGTGAAATCCTGCGGTAGGCTGTGGATCCTCCAGAGTGCCTGTTGGGAACAGGCTGAAACGAAGTGCCAAGTACAAACAAATTTGGGAAGTTACGGTTCCCAGGGCAACACCTGGCGCTTGTGCAGCAGCCAGCGCACAGGCACACAGAGCTGGATTTATGCCTTAATTATGAATTCGGGGCTGCAAGAGGAATTCCATGCAAAGCTCTAGTTTTTAGCCCCTTAAACAACTTCGCAAACATACGGATTATTCCCTTTGGGATTGAAATTTCCCATGGTTAAGCTTAAAGGTGATTTTCTGCAAGAAGTTTTAATAAAAGTCAAAAATCCCCATTTTTGAGGGTGAGGATGAAAAGCTGACACATCCCCAGCTGGAAAAAGGGAAGAGAGTGACAACGCATCTCTTGTTTGCCTGTAAATCTGGCACAACTTCCTCCTGGAAGCCCACGCCCACAGACAGCAGATTCCTTAGGAGTCAAATGCACGTCAGCTAGGAGACACGACTTGGCACAGAAGCTGCCATCAATATTAACAGTCCAACCTGGGTAACATCTCTGAGCTGCATCAGGACCAGAGCCC
>NW_010244733.1:0-1853 GCF_000690775.1 Eurypyga helias | reverse complement strand
GGAGCAGGCTCCAAGCTCTTGGCATTTACTGCTGGAGAGCTCCTCGTTTGATGGACTGCCACCATCAATGACAAGCAGCAAGGAAGCTGATGAAATACAACCCAGGGTATGTCTGACCCAACACTTTCCATCTTCAAGTTACTATTTCCTTACTACTGTCCTGCTCGAGCCACATCATCTAGGTACATCACATCCCTCAGGTTCATCGTCACCCTGAACAAGCCGTTCCACACATACCTCTCTGCTCCTCTCCTCCTTACACGGGGAAAAGCAAACAACCAAGCAGTCAAAATCTCTCTCCCTCTTTGGTTCTGCGTTAAGCATTTGGCAGATCTCACCAGTGAGACAGACAGTGGCTCCACCACTGCCCACAGCCAGTGAGTTTTAGCCTCGGCAGCCTTGTCCTGAGCCTGCAACCCAGTGGCAGGGCCAGGAGGACACGTCTGAGCCATGTGCCATCCCTCCTGGACTGGAAGATCTGGGAAACGCCCAATAGTTGATGTGAATGATGCAAAATCCACCCATTTGCAAAGGGCTGGTGCTGCTTAGTGTCGGCCAGGAGGATCCGTGTCTTGCTCCATGTATCTGCTCTCCAAGGTGTCTCCCTCCATTATCTTTGCCATCTCTGACAGCCAAAGGGTCTGACCTTGTCGGCTTCCATAAGCTCAGCAACCTTCAAGTTCTTAATGATCTGGATGAGGAAGTGCCGTGAAGACAGACAGACCTCCTGGAGCAGTGCACGGAGCCTCGGTGCATCGGGCGGTAGGCACTCTGAGATGATCTGGGGATGTTTTCTCTACGGAGACGGTTTTTCTATGCCTGAGCAACCCAAAGCTGGGCTGGTGCCTCCTCTGAATGCTTATTTGGCAGCGAGCTGAGCCAAAGCTGCGGGTCCTCTTGCGCAGGTTGTTTGGGTGCTGTTTGCAATCATTTCCCCAGCATTTCTCAAGCAGCTCCGTGCCTGGCACTTTCATCAGCATCATTTGTAACGAGGCAACAAATAACAAAACTCCCACTGACTTGAGAGGAGCCAGGACTTCACGCTGGGACTTCCAAGGAACCGGCACGAGGCTGGTACTGACTTGCATCTATCTCCTATGGGATTTGGGGAAGGCGCCCTGAAGCTGTCGAGCTCCTCACACACCAGCGGCCCCTCGCACCAGCAGCTCTTCCAGGGAAACCCACACCCAGCTGCAATGCCCTGGGAAGAGCAAGCACTGCCTTTTAAATAATATTTGCCTTCCCAACATAAATGCAGCCCCAGCTCTCTGCTCAGCACACACATCCATTCTCTTTTAACAATTTTGGATCTTAAGCATTTTTTTTTCCTCTCCTAAGCTTCATCATTAACCTTTAAGATGGAGATAAGGCATAAGAGTTTGGAAGGGAGTCAGAAGGGACCTTGGAAATGAGCCAGGAGCAGTGTTAATACTGGGCTGCACATCATATCTCTTCAGTTCTTCTTTCCCCCCAGGGTGATTCGGACTGCTCTTGACTACCACCATGGTATTACAAACTCTAATGAGGTTTGGAAAATAAGAAACCCACTGCGGCGTGGGAGAAACTAATAGAAATTGTTTTGTCTTCTCTCTATTAGTCATTAGAAGCAGAGGAAAAACAGCCACAGGCAGTGGCAGGGCTGCAATATCACCACACATTTCATATGCTGGCACTCTGACAAAGTCATTTCAACACAGTTAATGCTCCCGCTTCCCCTCCGCACAAGGCCTGCCCTCCGCCAGCACTGTCTCCGGCTGCTCCAGCATCCCTGCACCAGAACAGACCGGGATGACCCCGGTGGTGCCCGCCCAAGGTGCCCATGCGGATGCTTGGCCAGCCCGCGGCTGTGCCCA
>NW_010244732.1:7191-8826 GCF_000690775.1 Eurypyga helias | reverse complement strand
GAGGTGCCCCAGACCCCTCTGTGTGCTCTGATAAACCTAGAGGCCTCTGGAAAACGTCTGGAATACTGTGGGGGTGTAGCACGAAGCGTTCCTTGCAAACACACCCTGAAGTGCGGGCGGAGGCGTCTGGGATGCCCCTTGCTGCAAACAGCCCTGGCTGGCGATGGCCCCCGAGCTTCGGGGGCGCCTGGGGACAACCCATCTGCCTGGGAGCAGGCGAGGGTGGCATCGCCGTACTGCAAGTGTCGGATCCTGCCATCACTTTGCAGCTGAACGGGTGGATCAAACCCTCTCCCGCGAGGGTGCCGAGGAGCCCGGTCTGGAGCTTGAGCAGCCGGGAGCAGGACGCTCATGGCATCCCCTTCCCGTGGTTTCTGTGGTGGAGCCCCAGAGTTGGTTTTGTGTGTTGAGATTTGAGGGCCAAAACCAGCGTCGGCTGGGTGTTGTTTTGGCTGTCCGAGTTGCCGTAGTGCGATCTGGGGTTGTCCCCTGGGAGGCTGAGAGCTGGTCTGGAGTGTGTGATGGTGTGGTTTTGGGGCCGTAGGTAAGGGAGTTGGATCCCTTGTGTTAGACTCATCTTCCTGCACTCGGCGAAGGGTTCTGTCTGCTCTGGGTCTCCCAGTCAGCCCAGGTTTGTTTTCTTTTTATTGGTACTCGGGAATTGCCCTAATCATTCCCATCCTCCCCCTTCCTCTTCATCACAATGATGCTGAAAACAGGATGAGGTTTGGATTCTCACACCTGGGAGGGAAGGTTATTTGCTTGGAAGATAATCCCTCTGGGCGCAGGGAGCTCTCAGCACGCCATCCCCTTTGGATGTGTGGGGGCTCGGGTGCAGAGGCGGGAGCTGGGACAGCAATTAGAAACGCCCCACGTGCTGCTCTTGGCTTTCAGCACATCCCAGAAGCTGCTCGGGTGCGGAGCACAGGACTGGAAGCTCTTGGTGCTTGACTGGTCGGTGAGGGTCAGTACGTCCAGATTTGGGCCATCCGCTGCGGCGGCTAGGCGGAGAGCGGAGCCTTGGGAACCTCCTGCTGCTGGCGTGGTGCTGCCTGGTGGACACTAGAATGTTTCCTCCATCCGACCTGAGTAATTCGGGGTGGGGGTTTCGGGTGTTCCAGGGGTGATCGCAGCAGCAGGATTGTGCCTTGCATGGAGGAGGTAGTACGCAATACTGAAATGGAAGGGAGAAAACCCACGGTTGGGAGGGACCCCTGGAAGGCCTTGGCCCAAATCAGAGCTAACCTCAGAGGTAGTTGGGGCAGCTGATGGCCCTGTGCTTGAGCTTGAGTATGCCCAGGAAAGCGATGTTGGTGCCCTGGTCCCGGGGCTGACCTGCTGGGGACTGAATTGGTGTTTTCTGGGAGCGTCTTGCTGCAGTTCATTCCTGTCACTTCTTGCCCTTGCACGGTGCGCTCGGAGAAGCTTGGCTTCATCCCTTCTCCGACAATGTTGACCGGATGGGAGGAAAACACGTGACAGCAGCCTTACCGTCTTCAGAGGAAGCCCTGCAGAGCGGTTGGGAGATGCAGGGCGCTCGGGGCTGACCCACAGCGAGCGCGGGAGTCCTGCCTGGGCTTCTCCATAGAATCATAGAATCAAAGAATGGTTTGGGTTGGACGGGACCTCAAAGAT
>NW_010244732.1:442-6754 GCF_000690775.1 Eurypyga helias | reverse complement strand
GCAGCGGTGCTGTCCGTGTTCGCAAGGCCTTGCCATGCTGCAGGTCTCCGCCGGCTGCCAGAGAGAGCTTGGGGCAGGGTTCGCGCCTTCTCGCATCGCGCGCTCCCTGCCCGGCAGGCTGCGGCTGTTCAAGGGGAGCGAGCGAGGCTTTCAGCTCTGGGGGAAGCTTTGACAGGTGAGAGGCTCTGCCTGTGCGCGGCTGCGACTCCCGCTGCGGATGCCAGCTAAGGAGGGAAGAAGCGGCCGGCACGAGCACCCGAAGACCACCGCGCTCTGCACGGCCCACTCGCCCCAGGGGGGTGCCGCAGAGAGGGCAGCGAGGCCACGGCGCTGCCCAGCATCTCTGTCGGTGTCACCTGAGTGACACGGCCCCCACGGCGTCAAGCAGTTTTGTAAGAAACGCGGCGTTTTCTGCTAAATTAATGAAGACTGTTTGCTCCCAGAAGTTTCCTCCTTGTTTCAGCTGGTTTAACTTTGGTGTGGGAGCCTGTTGGGCTCTCCTCGGCTGAGCTACTTACCTCCAGTTCCTTAAATCCGTGGCTTACGGGGATGTTTCTCAGGATGGAGTCCTCCTTATTGATATTCCCTGGCCTCCCTCCCAGGCTTTCAGCAGCCTTTATGTGGGAGCTTTGTTATGCCGGTCTCGAGCTCGCTAACAGGGGGACTGCCCGGAAATGGGGCCGACTGCCTTTGCTGTGGCATCGCAGTGGGAGCTGCCGCCCAGTCGCTGATCATCCTTTGGGCTCGTTGCTGTTGTCTCTGTATCCCTGGTTGCGTCCTTCTGTAATGGGAGTTTTCTCGTCACTGATCTTGGATTTGCTTCCCAAGGAGGGAGGGAGATGAAAACGAACCGTTTGGCCCTTGGCCTTCCCCGCAGCCCCCTTGCTGTGAGCCGCGTTCCCTTCGCTGGCTCTCCTTCACTTACAAGAGCGTGAATTACCTTCTCGGCATCCTGTCACCTGTCCAGCCGCGTTTCCCTCCGGTTAGAAGGGCGCGTGTGGGTTGGGCGCTCCCAGCTGCCGTTCCCGCTGGGGATTTACCCCTCGGCAGGACAGCTGCAGCGGGGCAGAACGCTGAAGCTGGGTCTGGCTTCGCTGGGCTCTGGCAGGAGAGGTTCAGGTCCTCTCGAGGAAGAGGATGAGGAATAGGGATGAAGGGAGCCGGAGCAGCTCTGTGGCGAGTCAGGGCTCAGCAGCCCTGCTGCCAGGGAGTCAGCGTGATGCCAGTGTCACTCTGCTGCGGTTTCTCTGGCTGCACCTGGGCCGGGGAGCATGGGGGACCCTGGGGGCTGGAGGCAGCAGGTTTCCGTTCTGCTCTCTGCAGCCAGAAGTAACCCATTGGTTTTGTTCCATTCCAGGTCTCTTCACACTCCTGGTCGAAGATTTTGGTGAGCGCAAGAAACCTTCCTGGGAGTTGGGTTTCATCCCTGACACCCCCTCTCCTCCTTTGGGGTGGGCTTTAAGCCAACCTCTACCCTTTATTTGCAGGGGTCAAGGGAGTGCAGGTGGAAGAGATCTATGATCTGCAGAGCAAATGCCAGGGGTAAGTCACAAGCAGGAAGGTCCGAGTTTTATTAAGCAGAACGCATTCCCGGGCCGACGGGCGCATTGCCAGGCGCTGCACAGGGCCCGTGCGAGCTCGTTGGTCCCGGAGGTCCATGCTGTGAGTGATGAGCCGGCAGTGCTTCGTCAGGCTGGGGCAGATGGGCAGTCTCCTGGGGCAGGTGGGGGTATGTCAGGGATTCAGGAGATTCACCTCCCTTTTCCGTGGAGAGGTGCAGTGCCAACCAGCTTGCTTGCGGGGTGGGCTTTCGCCCTGCCTCCGTGCTTTGCACTAGGTTTGGGATTGTCGCTTCCATAAAGGCGTTGTCTGAACTCCTCTCGAACACACGTACAATATCCATTTGGAAGGAGGGGTCATCTGGTGCTCAGGCACGGTTCGGCAGGTCGGTCGGCATCAGGGGTGAATTTCACCTCCCGTTTCTCCGTCTTGAGCCTCTAAGACTTGTCAAACCCCAAAGTTTTCAAGATTGGTGTCTGAGCCCACAGCATCAGCTCAGGTGTGCCCTTGGTAACGTGGGGCTGGGGGGGAATTGCGGCAGGGATGCTCACTTCCAGAAGGATGGGGCTGGTGGTTCTGCTTTTCCTGGACGGAGCAGCCCCACTGGTGTGGGCCGGCTGAAACGACGCAGACGCTGACTTCTCTCCGCAGCCCCGTGTATGGGTTCATCTTCCTGTTCAAGTGGATTGAGGAGCGCAGATCGCGCCGCAAGGTCTCTACCCTGGTGGATGAGACATCGGTGATTGACGATGACATCGTTAATAACATGTTCTTTGCTCACCAGGTAGGCTGGAGGCGAGGGGACGGAGGGGAGGGTGTCTGGTGGGACTCCTCAGGGAAGCAGCAGGGTACCGAGAGGCTGCGCTGCTCTTGCTGGTCCTGAGGGCAGCTCCTCTTTCCTGGGAGTCTCTGCCCTGAGCTCCAGGGGGGAGGGAATCCAGTGAGCAGATGCTCTGGGGGCACGGTGTGGCTCGCTGAACGAGGCTGCCCTCCCCCTGTCCTCTGAGAGCCGAGCTCAAGCTGCTGCTCTCACACGTGGTTCTCACGTCAGGATTGTTGTCGGCTCTGAGGGGTTGTGGAAGGGTTGCCTTCCTCCTGCTGGTTAAGATGGTCCTTGTGTCCCCCTCCAGCTGATCCCCAATTCCTGTGCCACCCACGCCCTGCTGAGCGTCCTCCTGAACTGCAACAATGTGGACCTGGGCCCCACGCTGAGCCGCATGAAGGATTTCACCAAGGGGTTCAGCCCCGAGGTAGGGGCGGGAGCGTGGGGCTCGTGAATCTGCCTCCCAGGATGCGCCGGCTCCTTTCCAGCCCTTCCTGGCTGCATTCCACATCAGCGCTGCCTCTTCTCTCTCGTCTGCCTACCTTGCCTCGCGCAGAGCCGTGGTGCCCTCACCCTGCGCACAGCTCTGACGCGTCGAGTTGTTCCCAAGCCCAGCTGCGTTCTCTAAGTCTGTAATCCTGGGCGCTCTCTCCTGCCTTCAGACCCGCTCGCAGTCTGTGTTTCTCTCTAGCTGTAATTTCGTTAGCAGACCTTGTATGTTCTTTTCATCTCGGGTTTTACCTAAAGCTCAGCAGAGCAGAGGGTGTACCCTGAAAGCGGCTCTCCCAGCCCCGTGTCCAGAGGGAGCGGTGAAGCGTTTTGCTTGTTTCCTATCGCTTCTCAATTCTTTTCCTCTCTGGCTCGTTGCTGCAGAGTAAAGGCTACGCCATTGGCAACGCCCCGGAGCTGGCCAAGGCCCACAACAGCCATGCCAGGTGAGCGATGGGGTGTCTGGCAGCTCGCTGTCGGGGCCGGACCCTCTGCTGACCTCTCTCCTCTCCTGCTCTCCTCGCAGGCCGGAGCCACGGCACTTGCCGGAAAAGCAGAACGGTATCAGCACTGTGCGAACCATGGAAGCGTTTCACTTTGTGAGTTACGTCCCCATCAAGGGACGGCTGTTTGAGCTGGACGGGCTGAAGGTCTACCCCATCGACCACGGTAGGAGCTCGCTGGCACGGTCGAGTAACCACCCTGCTCTGTCCCAGTGGGTTTTTCCTTGCTGCTGAGCGTTAGCTGGTGTTTGTGGAGAATCACTCCAATGGCTCCCGCATTTGTCCCGAGTTTTGACAGCTCGTTTTGGAGCCTGCATGCTGGGGACTCTCCAGAAGTCAGTCCTTTCTAAATGCATTGCACTGCTTTCTCCAGCCTTGCCGATTTCTTCCCCCGTTGCTCAGGGCCCCGAGGTCCTTCTGCAGTGCTGAAATAATCCAGCACCGCAGGCAGAATTTGTGTCCTTCTTACGCCCTCCTGGTGCCGAATAATTGCTGTGTGCGGAGCCGCAGATCCCGGCAGGTTATCCCTTCCCTTACAACCTGACCCCTCAGTTCTGCCTTTCAGACACTTACTTATCCCTGGCAGGACTTGGCTGCTGTCTGCCAGGCCCTCAGGTGAGGGACTCACTCCATGTACATGGGTTACAGAAACACGGCACCAGATCCAGTGGCAGGTGGATCCCAGCAGGAGCTGGGATTTCCTTGGACTTTGTGAGCCCAAGCCTTGTGGTCTGTAGGGTTCAGAATTCACCTTTCGGCCCTGCAGATAGCTCATATTTTCCATTCAGGAAGAAATTCTTCCCCGAGAGGGTGGGGAGCACTGGGACAGGTTGCCCAGAGAAGCTGTGGATGCCCCATCCCTGGAAGTGTTCAAGGCCAGGCTGGATGAGGCTTGGAACAACCTGGTCTAGTGGAAGGTGTCCCTGCCCATGGCAGGGGGGTTGGCACTGGATGGGCTTTAAGGTCCCTTCCAACCCAATCCATTCCATGAGTCTATGATTCGGAAGGCAGAGGCAGGGTGTTCCTGCTCCCAGGGATGTAAGGGAGCCATGAGACTGCCGCTCGTGGGGATGGCAGGATCCACTCTGGGAGTCTGGAGCAGGGGCCTTGGCCTGCTTTGGTAAGTCCGGCTCCGTCTCATTATCACAGGGCCGTGGGCTGACGACGAGGAATGGACGGACAAAGCCCGGAGAGTGATCATGGAGCGCATCGGCCTGGCCACTGCAGGGTAACATCCCGGGCCATGGTGCAGGCCCTGGCCCCTCGCCGTTTCCCCTGGGTTATTTCTGCTCTGGTCTCTGTGCTACAAATCATGGAATTGGGGGTGGAGATTCATGCTGCCACTTGCCTTCCCTTGCCTGCCCCTGGGCCGCCTCCAGAGCAGGCGGAGAAGCTGCTCCGTGTGATGCACGTGGCTGTGCGGGATCAGAGCGGCTGGATTAGGTCCCTGTTTGCTCGAGTCCGTAGGAGAAGGAATGGTGCTTCTGGGCCCGAGTTGGGCCTCTTGGATGCCTGGGCTGGCTCAGGTTATGGAGAAGCTGTGGAGTATCCATCCTTGGAGCTGCTCCAAAGCCGACTCGACACGGTCCTGGGCATCCAGCTCCGGGTGGTCCGTCTGGAGCAGGTGACCTCCGCAGGTCCCTTCCCACCTCAGCCAGGCCGTGACTCCGAGGGGTGGGTTGTGCTGTGCCCAGCGCGGCCTCGCGCTCCTGCTCCAGCCGGCGTGAGGCTGACTTGGGTCTGGGGGAAAAGCCTCCCGTGTGGGTCTGGAGAGAGCCCACAGGAGGTGTGAGGGGGCAGCCTGCTGCCCCCGCCCCGTGCTGGGAGACCGGGCTTCCTGCTCTCGGCTGATGGCCACTCTCCCTTCCTGCAGGGAGCCGTACCACGACATCCGCTTCAACCTGATGGCGGTGGTGCCGGATCGGAGGATGAAGTACGAGTCCAAACTGCACATCCTGAAGATGAACCGCCAGACTGTGCTGGAGGCCTTGCAGCAGGTAGGACAGCCCAAGCGCTGAGCGAGCGCAAGCCCGGGAATAAATAGGCCCTGCATTCAAGGCATCTCCCTGTGCTGTGGGGGGCCTGGATTTTGGGGTGTTTTTGGCCTTGGGGAAACATCTTCCGGGAAGAGGAGGTAACCAGCCTCACTGCTTGGCCTTTTGCTGCTCACCTGGGAGATTATCCACTTTGTCGGTGGATTGTGGACGTGGGCGCTGGGCTCGCCCTCACGAGTTGTGCAGCGCTGGAAGGGGAGGGGTGTGGTTTGGGTCACCCTGGTCAAAGCACTCTGTGTCCATCTGTCGTTTGCCTTCAAGCTCATCCGAGTAACTCAGCCTGAGCTGATCCAGACCCAGAAGTCTCAGGAGGCTCAGCCTGAAGAGGCGAAGCCAGCTGGCAGCAAGACCGTGACTCCAGAGAGTGCCCATCCAGGTAGAACCCCGTAACCGTGGCCAGTTTTATGGTCAGCTCCCCTTTTCTTTTCTCCAAGCCCAGCTCCGTGTGCACTGCGGGGGTGTGGTAGATGCCTCTGTGCCTGGGAGAAGCGTTGGAGTGGCACGGAGCTTGGAAATGGGAGGGCTGAAGCTTGGGGACAGTGGTGACAGCTGGAGGTGGAACGGGAGGCGGGTGTGGTGGTCTGGCGGAGCTGTTCCGCTCTGCGGGGTGGGCCGGGGGTGCAGAGGACGGTGAGCGGGGGGTGCTCATGGAAGGCTGTGCTGTGCTTGCCTGGCAGACGGCACCGACGAACCCACCGGCCAGGGTGGTCACCCTGCCGCCACGCAGAGCCCACCCGCCAAATCCAAACCGGTGGCGAAGACGTCAGCGGGCGGTATCAACGGGGCGCCTCCGGCAAACCCCAACCCCATCGTGCAGAGGTTGCCAGCCTTCCTGGATAAGCACAACTACGCCAAGTCCCCCATGCAGGTAGGCTGGGGCTCC
>NW_010244732.1:0-420 GCF_000690775.1 Eurypyga helias | reverse complement strand
CCCTCACCCCGGGGGGTGCTGCCCCAGCCTTGCGGCCTGCCTGCCCCTGTGCTGCCCAGGCAGAAGGGAGAGGGTGACAGCCTGACCCCTTCCTGCGGGGCTGCTGAGCAGGTAGAGGGGGAGAGTCCCCGTCTCCCCTCGGAAGGTGCTCGGCTGGGCCGTTGCTCCGTGCCCTGCTGCTGGCAGGCCATCACCGACGGCGTTTTGCAGGAGGAGGAGGACCTTGCAGCAGGAGTGGGTCGCAGCCGGGTTCCGGTCCGACAGCACCATCAGTATTCAGATGATGAGGATGACTATGACGACGAGGAGGAGGAGGAAGTCCGTAACACCAACTCGGCCATCAGGTGCCGGCTCGAGCTGAGGGTTGGGGTGGGGAGGCTGACGTCAGCAGAATGGCCAGTGGTGACTTCCAGCCCTCCT
>NW_010244731.1:333-13528 GCF_000690775.1 Eurypyga helias | reverse complement strand
TGCAGTACTCCAGGTGGCATCTCATCCCCACCCCCCACCGGCCTGCTGGCCACGTTCCTCTGGATACAGCCCCTCTTGATAAAATACCCCTTAGAAAAGAATTGCCTACCACTATCACCTGTTATTTTTTTCCTAGTCATACTGATTGTTAAACAGGCAGCAGATGGAACTGCCTTGTTCTCCACCAGCATCTCTTGATTTGGCCGGGGGTCATCTCTTGATTTGGCAGGTCTTTCCTCTTCCATTTGCAGACCAGCAAGGAATTCTGCAACAACATCTTGGGCTTTGGGAGAAGTCTCCTCCTTGCCCTTGAAACTGTCCATTCTTTGCCAATATTGGTCTTTCTGCCTTCTGTGTGTGTTGGTGGGGGCGTTTTGTCTATTTGGCTGCAAGTCCATTGCAGACTGCACTCCCTGATACCACCCTATCTTCTCACCACCTCTTGCATCTCAGCCACCTGCCACAGGAGACCCTGCACCTGGGCACACCTTTGGCATGCTTGTCTGCTGCCTGTCCCTGCCCCAGAAGAAAGGTCTGGGCACTTCCTTGGAAACATTTACAAATATTGGGAAACATATAGGAAATTAATTATTGTATAATTAAAGTATAAAAATATGTTTTTTCCATGCTTATAAATTTTGGAATGTGTTATCTGGATTCAACACTAGGCAAACAGACAAACGTAAAATATTTTTCATATCACTAACACCATTTAATCACTAAGACCAAATTTTGTTTTCTGATTGTAATAAGGCAAAAGCTTTGTGTTTATTATATATATTCCTAAACATAAGTGGACAATTCAACAGGCAGCACATTCCTGCAGAAGAAATAAAACCTTTCTCTTTCTGTTGAGTAGTTTGTACATGATTTTATTGTAGCTTGGTGGACAGAAAAGAAGGCTTTTTATCAACAAAAGAAAAACTATTTTGCACATTAAAGAAAACCTATATCATGCCCTTTGTGCCAGAAAATTTGCAGTAACCTAAATATTTTATATATAAAAACACACAAAAGATGCAGACCCTGTGAAACACATAGTTCATTTTTAGTAAAGAGCACTCCTGAGAAGAAAAAAAAACTATTAATGGCAAAAGCTGGAAAAAGCTTGAGTGGAGGCATAACTTCCTAGTTTCTGGTCTCTCCTCATTTCTCTCAGAAGAAGGACAAGTTAGCTACATGTAATACTGCACATTAATTATGTCTACACATTTCTTCATTAATCCAGGTAAGGAAAGAAGAACTTTTCAGATAATTCAAAGGCATTTCACTTTTTATGACAAAATCATGTTTTAACTTCACTTAGAGCCTACCAAAGGTGCAATTTTACCTTGGACCTCTTGTTGGCTAAGACAGAGATAACCACTACTGGATAATTAAAGTATTTGGGAATATATTAAAATAAAGTTAAAAAATAAAAGTGGTATTTTCTTGACATAACTTTTCTGAATACTAGTAATTCCTCTGTTTTTGTACAACTGTATATGAAACATCCTGTGTTCAACAATGAAAGTTAAAAGTTAAGAGTCTTTTTCCTCTGGAAAAGTCATCTAAATTATCTTTTTACATTTATATGACTCTATTGAACTGTACCTTGGTTTTATAAATGCAGTTCAATATACTATTAGAGTCTGATGTTATAAAATACTGTGAAAATATGTGTTAACCCTGTGATAGTACTCTGGGAAACCAGGTGTACAATATCCATTGCTGTCCTCCTATCTACAAAGTCAGTCATTCATTTATAGATTAGCAGGCTGGTCAAGCATGACTTTAACTTTGTGAATCCATGTTAGTTACTCCTAATAACTTTACTGTCCTTCATATGCCTGGCAAGTGTTTACAGGATTAGCTGCTCCATCACTTTCCCAAGTGTCAAGGTGAGATTGAGGGGCCTGTAGTTCCTTGGATCCTCCTGCTTGGCCTTTATGAAGGTAGGAGTTACAGTTTCTTTTCCTCCTTTCACTATTCCAATTAATCTTGTTATCATTCATGTGAACAGGACTAGAGTGTTACTGTTTAAGAAAACAAGGATGATGAATTTTTTTAAATATTCCCAAGAAAACTCCCTCAATTAGAAGTATTTGGGCTCTGTTCTGCTTCAGGTAGACATAAATCTTACTTAATTAAAAATCATGTAAACAAAGGTGTTATATTCCTAAATAACACCTGAGGAAAGAAAATACACATATAGCTCATTGACCTTTCATGTGGTCATCACTTCTTCAGTCAACTTAAAATCTGCATTAAGTTTTACAGCAGTCTGTTAACTTCATGTCAACTTAGAACAAACACCAACCCTTAGAGAGTTAAAGCTATGTAAGCTACCCTTAATCACATCAGTTCTGCTGGTAGTAAATCAGGAAAAAGTCTGGGTAAAGAATAAAGAAAATAGCAAGGAAATTAAAAAGAAACTTAGTAATAAAAAAACCCACATCACTTTCTTGGCTACTTTGGGGTTTTGGTAAATACTTGCCTTGTAATTTTTTTTTTCTCTGATATAATGATGGAAGATTTTATAAGTATGAGGAAATAGACATTTCAAGAAAATCTTGCAAAACTTTATATATACACATTAGAAAGGGTACATGCACATTTTCTGTGGACATGTCATGAATAGAAGAGCTTTTCATAAAACATCAGGAAAAAATTGATAAAATGACTCATAAGTACTATCAGTAAGAATGTGTCATTTTATTCAAATGACTTGTGTTTATATGGCAGTATGTTCTTTCTCTTACTGAACAAATTGTTCTATCATGATAGTGGAAAAAGAACCTGAAGAAAAATACCTTCACATATCTGAGAGTGAAAATTTGATATATGTTGATGCAGGAAGGGTAAGACAAAAATCAGGGCTGCAGAAAATAGATGTAAATTAGAACATGTTTTTAAGAGTCAACACCATTAAGCATTGCATAAGTGCTAAGTTTTCCTCAAAACTTCAAAAATGTCTCTGAAAGATAAATATATATTGCTCTCATGCATAAGGCAGTAAGAAAAACAAACCATGTCAGATCACTATGTCATCTCAACAGAACTTGTCCCTAAAGAATTTGAGGTCTTATTTCTGACAATTAGTCCAGCCCATGGACTATGGTTCCCAGAAACTCTGGGGAGTGGAGGCTGATAAACAGAGCATTGCAAACTCATGAGGGCCATAAATTTCCTAGTTGTGCTGTGCAAGTGACCACAACGGGCGAACATGCAGATTGCCCCCAGCCCGGAGCTCAAACACCCTGTCAGTACAGCTGACGTTCTCCCCCTGCGCTCTGGGGTGCCAAGGCAGTGGCCATGTTGTTGCCTCCCTGTGTGCTGCTGTCTCTCCTAGCCCTCACAAACATAATTAATTCAGAGCTTCTGCGTGCTGGGTTGTCTTATGTAGCATTGCCGTCATGTCCTCACACCCCGAAGGCTGCCTCCAACAACAAGGCCACCCTTGCTCCAACCACAGCTGCTCTGGCACCATGACAGAGCCCAAGCTACCAAGCCTAACTGAGCTGTACTTCATGTTGGGACACACTACCGGTGAACTGTGTCTCACTGCCTGGGAAATGATGCTTCAGAGTGAGGAAGGTATGACGCAGCATGCTCTTAGATGTAAGTCTCCAAATCTGATTCAGTAACAGGCGTTGCTTATGTTTCTGCTAGAAATCTTGCTGTGTGAAATGCCTTGAGGGAAGCCCTGCTCTGTAGGTATGTGTTTATTGTAATAAACAGCAACAGTCTCCACTATAAAGAATTATTTCACTGATTTAATAGTTTCAATCGAGCTTCAAAAGCTCAATGTGGCTTTCAGTATTTTATTAGCTGCCAGAAGACTGAAAAACATGCTTTATCTTAGTTAGACTATGCTGAAAAGAAACCACCAAACCAGTCAAGGAAAGAAATGGAAGGTTTTGTCTTTCTTCTCTCCTGCAGTTTGCCTTATTTTAAGCAGTAGTTAGATGAGTGCAATTCAAAGAAACACTTTGACCCAGATGCATTCAGCAAAATAACAGAGACAAGTTATTTTTCTGTGTATGAATTTCAAATATATATACTTCTTAAAGAACATGAACCTTTAACACTGGATATTTAGAGCTATTAAAACCTAGAAAATTTTCCATGTGAAGCCTGTTCATGCAGAACAAACAAAACCTGACAAAAAAAAAAAAAGGGGGTGATGTTAAAATCCAGCAAAACATAAACAAACAGGAAATTATCAGGGACTAATAAAAAATAGAAAAACACCCCAACAGTGAGGATATAGCTTTTTCATCATTGAAATCTGTAAATTGTCCTGAATCAAAAGCAACCAGCAATGGTCAGCTCAGCTATGTGATAATAAAAACTAGAATGCAGGTCCTGTTCAACCATATTATGTTATATAGCCAAGGACTGCAACATCTTTGCATGTCTAATGAAGTCTTAGTTTACCTTTAATGCACTTAATTGAAGACTTCAAATAATTACCTCTTTTTGGCAACTGTCACTTTAGATCAAGTATTTGCCACATCAGCACATTAAAATGCATTTTTGCCACAGAAAATGGGACACTCAAAATGGAAAACCAAGAAAGTAGCTTTGTATTGAAGAGCCTGGAATCCACTAGGAGATATTGCTGCACATGTAAGTGGACAATGGTTCATCAGAGACCATTCAAATAAGTACAAGGTTAAAATATAATGAATTGATAATGATTTATGTATGAAAAAAAGAATGTGTTAAAATTAATTTTGACTTCTGAGCTTTGAATGAAGAAGATGCAGTTGGATCCCCCCGGGGGACTACAGGTGCCCAGATCCTGCACAGAGCAGGTGACCCTATTCCCAGCAGTCGTGCTATTAAACCAGGAGTCTATCAGTTATTAAACACGTGACTACTGTTTCTACACTCTTCTTCACCTACATACTTCCCCCATGAATGAATAAATTTCTGGTGATGGGAAAGCCCATACCCAATGTAAACTGTGACCTAGCAGCTGAGCTGTGCATAGAATTCACACTAAGTCCTGAGAGGTCTGCAGTTTGGTTGTACACCTGAGATGTAAGAAGGCTCTGCACTTGCTTTGAATTGAAATTTTAATCCAGACTGTGCATCTCCTTGGAAAATGTCTTATCTAGCAGGCTGTGAGATAAACACACTGGACCAGTTTCAATAGGAAGTGTTAAGAAAATCTCCCCATGCAATACCCCGGTGACAGAGGCTCTCAGGAAATTTCTGTCACATCGCTGCCCAGTTAAAGAGTGGGTATTTGAGCTGCAGTACTTTATAACACAGAGATTTTTTATTCATTTATCTGGCAAAACTCCCTAGCTTTCAGCCCAAAATGAAGGTCTGGCTTTGTTTAGGCAACAGATGAGCGTTCTCAGCTCTGAATCCTGGGTGGAGGAAAATGCTTCTCTTTGGCCTAGATAGAAGCACATGGCTCAGCACCGCTTCCTCTGAGGAGAGCTTTGGCTCTCTTGGCTCTCCTTTCTCCTTGAAATTTTGTTTCTGGGTCAGGCCTCCCCCTGCTCTGTCATGAGGCTATTTGTAGGCACCTAACTCATCACGTGTATTGTAGTAGGGAGCCCCACCAAGGTGAAAACTGTGAAGGACAACCTAAAAATTTTGTAGTCTACAGTGCCTACCTCTTTCTCAGCTAATCAGCACTATTTTTCAATAGACACTGCCAAAATATGTCATCTAAATTGTTTTACATTGCTAATGAAAGGAATACCAGTGAATATCACACTTTCTCAGCATATTCAAGGAATGGGTTCCAAGTATTTATAAGGATAATGGATATTTAAAAATGCTTGTGAAATATTTCTAAGAGGGACACAGAATCTGAATTTTATCAATTCATCCCCTGTAAATAGCCTTTCATTAGACTGTTATTTATTTGGGTTTTTAAATATGACTTCTAGACCGCTGGGGGAAGGTAATTTCAAAAACATCAGAATTTTCTAAGCAACTATTTGGAGATCAGAAGAGACTACAGTGTTGTAGCAGTGTCACAATCACATGTGATAGAAACCAAACCATTGTTTCAAAACCTGTAATTCTAACTGACATATAGTATGCTAATGCTGAGTAAGGAACAAAGGAAATGGAAGTTTCAACAATTCCTCACGCAAAATTAATAGGCAACCTTGAATGGACATCAGAAATTAATACAGAAAATTTTCACCTATACCTGTATTTTCACATTTGTACATGGCAAAGCTGCCCAATCTGTTTCTCTTGTTCAAGCTGAGTGACATGGGGGAAAAGAAGCAGCAAACAAAAAGCCTGAATGCTGGGAATCAACTTTATTATTCTCTTTCTGACACTCAGTATTCTAAGCTGTTATTACTGTCCCAAAAAGAAACACTGAAAAATCATTTCAAATTTCTCACAAGCTATTTTTTCCCACATGCTTCTTTGTCTGGCTGAAAACATATTAGTTTTAAAGGAGTGAGACTAACACAGTCTGCATATGTGCCGGCATAGAGATGACTATATATTACTGCACAGGCACAAATGCTTCACAATTTATTTACAGTTGGATGGCAGTGAAATTAGATGTCAGTTGCCCAAGCATTTATGTCATCAGAATGACAGCTGGAGTAAAGGAATTGCTGATGCTGTTTAATTGTTTACCACAAGAGGCATTTAATAAAAAGAAATGAAGATCCTGTGCTCTTGGCAGTGCATAAAGTTATTACAAGATTCGCCGAGATTTACATTTACCAGTATTTTATTAATTGTTGTTCTACTTCTGACTTAGCTGGTTGCATCTAATTTCGCGGTTGAATTCCTAATATAATTTCTGAGCTTTATTAGCAGTGATCTGGTTATTAAGAGCCATATGGTGAATTAAAAATCCCAATAGCTTGTTAAAAGGAGACCGGACGCACAGTCTATTGAAGTCAGTGGAAATTTCCCCTTGACTGTCAACCAAGCCCAAGGGAAGCAGCATCTTGGCCACGAGGAATGCTGGTAACTCACTACCTTCCCACTGCCTCCCACCAGGACTGTCCTAAATGCAATCTCCTGCCTGTCGCCTTCTACAGTTTTGCAATCTTGGTATTAAAGAAGGCCATTCACCAGCTTTAAAGCAGCCACATTTAATTTTAAAATATTCATTAGCATTTCATTTTTTTCCCCATAAAACTCCCCACTGGATCCCACAGGTCTACCTACTGCCAACATTTTGAATCACTTTTTGTCCTTTACTCAACTTGCCTCCATTAAATTAATACTGCTCCCAATAGCATATATATATTTTCTCATAAAGTACATTGATGTGGAAAACCAGTGATATCAAACAGCCATTGTTACTGCAGTGAAAAATGAAGCTCTATGGTAAGAAATGGAGACCTGAGTAATATATTATATAAACTAATAATGTGTCAAAATCACCAGTCTCACTTAGGATCCCAGTGTAGACATATAATCTTTATTGTTCTAACCTAAATACATAATTTCACCATCCTAGAATAAGATCACACAGCCCTCTTTCTAGTAAGAATTAAATTTTCAGTGTTTCAGCTTAGATTTTCAAAGAAATTTACTTCAATACCCAGAACAGATTTTTTTTTTATTTCCCCTTTTTTTTTTTTAAGCATCCACATCCATTTTTGATGTATTTGACCACTTTTTTTCTTTCTTTCAGAAGTTTATAGCTCAGCATGTTGAGCATTTTAGAAAAGGCTGCTAAGTGTGCAACAGGTAACAGTTCCTTAACTATGTGTGGATATGACAGTCATCAGCAATAATTAAGTTTGATTCAGTATCCATTATTTTATATCAACACCATATATGCATTTAAATATGGGTTACAGAAACAGACACACTGATATGCCTGCCCTCATCTCCTTTTTATACACCCTCCTGGCATTCCTTATGTTACTGAGGCATACTGGTGGCAAAGATGGGTTTTAAGCTAGCACAGAGCATTTTCATGTGAAACTGTAGGTAACTAAAATATTAGAAAGTGCTTCTTTGGTTAAACTGGTAGCACATGCCCACATGCACACATAAAAATGGACCAGATGATGGAAACAAGCAAGGTACAAGCAGTCTGTGTGCCTCTGCAGCAAGGAGCAATGTGGGAAACAAGCACGCAAACATCTTACCATGAGTGGACACTAGATGTGAATCTAGTGAACCACTCAGTCTCTCCTGGTATCTTTGATGCTCCAAGCTCTCAGTCATCTTAGTGGCTCTTTGCTGGACTCTGTTTAGTATGTCCACATCTTCCTTGTACTGGGAACCCAGAATTGGTCCCGGCACTCCAAATGTGTCTCACCAGTGCTAAGCAGGGCAGATGGATCAACTTACTCAAGCTGAGGGAAACAGACCTAATGCAGCCCAGGATGTTATTTGCCTTCTTTGCCACAAAGGTTTATTGCTGGCTCATGCCCATCTCATGATCTACCAAGATCCCCAGATCCTTCTCTGCAAAGCTGCTTTCTAGTCAGTTAGCTCCCAGCATTCATTGACCCTTCCTAGGTGCAGGATTTTGCATTTGCTGCTGTTGAAAGCCATGAGTTTCCTGTTGGATCATGTCTCCTGCTAACTAAGATCCCTTTCCATAGTCACACAACCAGCTGGTATACCAGCCACTTCTTCCAACTTTGTATCATCTGCAAACTTGTTATCATCATCCAGGTCATTAACAAAGTTGTTAAACAGGGTTGGTCCCAGTATGAGAGGGAGGTTGTACCTTATGTTCAAGGGAGGGCAAAGTATTAGATGAACAAAGCAAAGTGGTAAAAATGTAGCCTTTGGTCAGGTCCTCTGCTATAAAAATCTTCTTTATACACATCTGTCAGTGCAGCTGGATGGTGGGGACAAATGGAGTCTTTCAAACAAGTTTCAATTTCTGTGGTCTGGTGTTCTGTGATTTTGATGTACCACTACATACCTTTGTACTTTTCGATAGTATCCTAAAAATGCATGAGACAGTCTAGAACTACTTAAATTCCAAAGCCAAAAAACAGGATTATTCATCCTAGTATGAAAAAATGTAATATGCCCAAAAGACTAGACAAGGCAAAAGAGGCCACCCAACACTTTTTTACCCCAAAGGTTGTATCTACACCAAAAAATAATTTGCTATGATAGGAACAAATCAGTAGATTGAAAGAGCTGGTGCTGAGGTTCAGAACTCAGTTTGCAAAGGCAACTGAATCATCTGCAACCATAACCAACACAGGGAATGATCAGGTGATTTACTTGAAAACCATGAGTGCTCTGAACCAAAACATTAACGTAGGCACAGCCTAAACCACAGACAGTAGTGACAGATATGGTTGCACCCTTCCAGAAGATGCAGTAAAACAATTAGTCTGAAACCTGTGAGAGAACAAATTTCTTTGTTCTTGACATCTTTACCTCATTTATCGCTAGGAGTAAGGAAGTAGTTTCTGAGGGAGACAAGAGGAGTAAAGGTCAAGAGAAATAGGTAAGGAGTGGTTACTTATATCTATATAGATATGTGTACATATATGTGTCAATGCATAACTTGATCTTTTCCTAAAGCTCATGAAATACAGGTCATGCGAATTCTTTTTCCTTCTATATTGTAAAGAAACATATCTCTCTTTTTTTAGACTCAGTTTAACATTCACTGAATTAATGGAGAGTTAGACTTATCAGTTCAGACACTTGATGAGACTGTATATTAGAAAAAGCACAGCATTTGGAGGCTTGACCTACCTTGCATGAATAAGTTATAACACAGCTACCAATATTTCTTATTGCCTTGTAAGTTATTGATTTTTTTCTGAAAGAAACTCAAGGAAATAATGTCAAAATAAGAAGTCATGGTTTACAAACTTTCATTGTTTCATAGTGCGTAAAACGTGTACAAAAACTTGGTTTCTATTAAAATCCCCTGTTATTCATCCAGTAGTAATAAAGGTCAAATGTACCTTATTGGAAAGTAAAGGCAAATCAAATTAATGTATTGAATATCTTTAAAAGCTATTGTTATTTTTCACAAATGTTGCTTCCTCAGACTATTAAAATTACTTGAATTTAAAAGGTGATAGATATTTACATCCTTATCAGCTGCAGATTTGCTACAGTAAGCAATTAAGGACCTTCTCACAGTCACACATCACACAGTCTCTCAGTCACACATCAATATAGGCAACATTTTATCTGACCACAGACAGTGTATAATGAATCAGATCATACTAGCACTCTCGAGTACTGCAAAATAGCCCACTGGAAACAATTCCCAGGTTGCACCATGCTGGGGACAGGCTGCTGCCCCAGATGAAGCTGTCGGACGGCAAAGTGAAAGCCAAAATGGCTCTTGGCCCTCCATCTGTGCTTGTGTGGGTTACAGTGCAGGTAGGGAATGACTGGGCACTGGGGCCTTTGTTGGCTTTGCCTTTGTTGGATCCAAAAAAGAGTGACAGTGACAAACTTAGGCTTTTAAAAACCATGTATTAGAGCTAAATAATAGTGAGACTCTACCTATAGCATATTCTGGAATCTTTTTTTTTTTAGTCTCAAACCCTGAAAATATTTTCAGCCTGCTATAGAGCAGTAACATGTAGTTTTGTTATTCTTTTAGTGAAGCTGACATGCCGATATGTTAATTAATGTAGTATTGGAGCTGTTAAAAAGGTAGGAAATATCAGAAGTTATATGAACTTCTATTAACTATATGCCTTGCATAATTTTGGATTATCTGAATTAAAAAGGGATTCCTTTAGGTATTAAAAAGACATAATTATTTCGCACTAATTCTCTAGGAAGATTCAAGACAGGACAAGGTTTATACTGAGCATAGGTTTCTTGTTTGTTGGGTTTTTTTTAAGTAATTACATAACAATTTTCTGAGTACCTACTTAATCTCTTGTGAAATATTTTTACCTTAATCTTTGCCAAAAAAAGTCTTGCAGAGTGTGACCTAAAATGTAAATTTTAAAAATCAAGATGCAGAAAGGTAGGAACATATGCCTGGATGCTGCTATTAGTTTAGATGTACCAGTTTATGATCTCAAACATATTTGATATATTTTCAGGTTAACAAGGAATTCTTATAAAAGGGACTTTGGTCTCCAAGCAGTAAATATAATTTCATAGAAAATAAAATACTACTTACGTATTCTTTTTTCTTCTCTGCCTTTTGTCTCTTGAGCTGGTTTTGACCTGAGTCCAGTAGCTAAATCCTGAAGGGCACCTGAGCCCAAGGACTTTATTTTACTGTTTTAAGCAGGACCATGTATTCTGGGAGAAACATTAAATTATATTCCTTCCAATCAGTATTAGTCCATGAAATACAGGCCACAAGTTGTATCCAACTGACATCAGACTCTGAATTTTCTAACATTAACGGTCTAGTTATATAAACCTCAGTTTGATTAGGGGCTGACAGACACATCCATGATTTTTTATCAATGACCTGGACAAGGGGATCGAGTGATCCATCAGTAACTTTGCAGATGATACTAAGTTGGCTCGGAGTGTTGATCTGTCTGATGGCAGAAGGGTTCTACAGAGGGTTCTGAACCAGATGGACTGATGGTCCAAGGCCAACTGTATGGCCAAGTGCCAGGTGCTGTTGTTGGGTCACAACAACCCCATGAACACTACTGGCTTGGGGATGAGTGGCTGGAAAAATGCCTGTCAGAAAAGAACTTGGGACTGTTGGTTGACAGCCAGCTGAATATGAGCCAGCAGTGTGCCCAGGTAGCCAAGAAGGCCAATGGCATCCTGGCCTGCATCAGGAACAGTGTGACAAGCAGGACCAGGGCAGTGATTGTCCCCCTGTACTGGTCACTGAGGAGGCTGCACCTCAAATCGTGTGTTCAGTTTTCGTCCCCTCACGTCAAGAAAGACATTGAGGTGCTGGAGACTGTCCGGAGAAGGGCAACGCAGCTGGGTAAGGGTCTGGAGCACAAGTCCTGTGAGGAGCAGCTGAGGGGGCTGGGAGTGTTTAGCCTGAAAAAAAGGAGGCTGATGGGAGACCTGATTGTTCTCTACAGCTACCTGAAAGGAGCTTGTAGGGAGGCAGGTGCTGGTGTCTGGGGGGAGACGTTATTGCCCTCCACAACTACCTGAAAGGAGGTTGTAGCCAGGTGGGTGTCAGTCTCTTCTCCCAAGTCACAAGTGATAAGACAAGAGGAAACACCTTCAAGTTGTGCCAGAGGAGGTTTAGACTGGATATTAGGAAAGATTTCTTCACTGAAAGTGTTGTCAAGCATTGGAACAGGGAAGTGGTTGAATCACCCCCTCAGAGGTGCTTAAACAGATATTAAACAAATTTGGCCCTAAAAATGAGCCCTAGGGAACACCACCTGTGACCAGCCGGCAACTGGATTTAACACCATTCACCACCACTCTTCAGGCCCAGTCACCCAGACAGTTTTTTCTCCTAATGAAGTATATGTTCATCGAAGCCATGAGCCGCCAGTTTCTCCAGAAGAATGCTGTAGGAAACAGTGTCAAAGGCTTTACAAAATCTAGGTAAATGACATTCACAGACCTTTCCTCATCCACTGAGCAGGTCACTTTACCATAGAAGGAGATGGGTTTAGTCAAGCAGAACCTGCCTTTAATAAACCCCTGCTGACTGGGTCTGGTCACTTGGTTGTCCTGTATGTGCCTTGTGATGGCATTCAAGATGATCTGCTCCATAAAACTCCCTTTCACTGAGGTCAGACAGACAGATCGGTAGTTCCCTGGGTTCTCCTTCCAGCCCTTCTTGTAAATGGATGTCATATTGGCTAACTGGGGCTCTCCCTGGTTAGCTAGGACAGCTGATAGATGATAGAAAGTGGCTCAGTAAGCACTTCTGCCAGCTCCCTTAGTACCCTTGGGTCGATCCCATCTTGCCCCATAGACTTGTGTGTTTCTACATTAGCAGGTTGCTAACAGTATCTTCTTGGATTATGGAGGCTTCATTCTGCTCCCTGTCCCCGTCTTCCAAATTAGGGGGCTGGATACCCTGACAACAATTGGTCTTACTATTAAAGACTGAGACAAAGAAGGCATTACACAACTTACCCTTTTCCTCATTCTTTGCCACTATGTTTCCCTCTACACCCAATAATGGACGAAGATTCTATTTAGCCCCTTTCTCCACTTCTGATACTAGGCTGCGTTCCCAGCTCTCGCTGTCTTGCTACAGGCAGTGCAGGGGACACAGTTCAGGCACCTGACCCAAACTGACCAAGGGAGTATTTCATTCCATAGTATGTCATGCTTGAAGTATAGGTGAGGA
>NW_010244731.1:0-264 GCF_000690775.1 Eurypyga helias | reverse complement strand
TCCTGCGTTAGCTGCTTTGCTAACTCCTGTGCTGGCTCGTTTGTGAGGGAGTTGGTGGGTTTGTTTAGTTTTCCTGATCGTGCTATCACTGGTAGGGTTCGCTCTGAATCTGCTTCAACAGCTGCAGCTCTCAGGCTGCAATCCATCTCGGACTGCAGCTCCGGGGTTCTCTGGCTGTGACTCTAACTATTCAGCACCTGCTTGCGCACTGGTTAGTAGGTGGTGAGCAACTTTATGATAATTGCATCATATTGTATCATAGGT
>NW_010244730.1:1796-2128 GCF_000690775.1 Eurypyga helias | reverse complement strand
AACCCAACTCCTGCTCCTTGGTTCAGGTCCAGGGAGGAGCCCTGAGCTGGGTTGGTTTCTCTCCGGGTTCTGCCAAACGACTCTCGGGGACCATCCCCTCCGCCCCTCGCAGCTCCTGGCGGTCTCGGGTATATTTAGCCTCCCAGCACCGTAGGATGTGGAAGCCCTGGTCTTCCTATTTCAAATGAGGGATTAAAGTGCAGCGATACCGCTGTCCCGCAGGAAGTCATCTGGCAGAGCAGCGTCTTGAACCCTCTCCCAAATGTCAGCGTGGTGGCCCGGCCTGCGGGACACTTGTCCCTGCCCGGGCACAGCTATAGGGACCGGGGGAG
>NW_010244730.1:0-1622 GCF_000690775.1 Eurypyga helias | reverse complement strand
CCCTCCACTCCAACGTCACGCTGGGGCCAGGGGTCGCGCTGCGTCTCTCCGGGAGCCGTCGCCAGCGGCGCTGGGCCTCTCCACCCCCCGAGCTTTATGCTCATCTAGAAATAGAACAGAAATCACGGGATGGTTTGGGTTGGGGGGACCTCAGACCCCCCCCAGCCCCACCCCCTGCCATGGGCAGGAACACCTTCCATAGCCCAGGGTGCTCCAAGCCTCATCCAGCCTGGCCTTGGACAATTCCAGGCATGGGGCATCATCCGGGAATGGCCAGGGGGCTCGGAGGGACGTGGCTCTTCCGGCAGGCCCTGGCTGACGAGCGGCAGTTCTCCCCATCGGAGCCGGGGGGGAATCTCGTCGGAGGCGAGCGAGGGCCTGGAGCTGCACCCCCCGCTTCAGCGCTGGGAAGGACAGCAGTTTTCCCAGAGGATTTCCAGATCCGTGGCCGTGCCAGGCCCCGGCGGCTGCTGGCGCCGGGGTTCAGCCTGGTGCAGTCAGAGCTGGGGTGAGAGGGTGAGGATTTCCTGCGTTTCTCTCTCCTTAAATGCTCCTGGAGCCTGGAATCTGCTTTAATAGGAGCAGAGCCAGTTTTGCCGTAGCTCTTTAAGCAGAGTGGGTACGTTTTCCAGGGAATCATCCGGCCCCGTATCCATGAAATCTTAGTTCCTCTCGGATGAGGGCAGGGCAGTCACGCATCCATTGCCCGTGGCAGCAGTTACCTGCTTCCTGCCTCTTCCGAGCAGAGACCCGCTGCCTGCCGCTACTGGGATTTCACTTTTTTAGCCATTTCTGACATAATTTCATTCCTGTAGCCTCTTCTCATGACGTAGCAGAGACTGATCAGTATCGATGCTGGTGCAGCCATCACCGCCATCTCCAGTTTTCATTTGGATACTGGAAGCTCCTGTTGAGTTCGGTGGCGCCTGTCGTGCTGGACGTCACGGTCCTTCCTACACCTGTTTTGGAATAGTAATTTTTTTAATATAGGTTGAGAGTGTTCTTTATTGTTTGGAAGCACATAGGCTTGAATAACCTCTTCTGCTGCTGGAAGCTGTGGTTGTCTATAATTAACCTAACCCTAAATTAAGGGTGCTGTTTCTGAATGCAGTTAGCGGACACTTAAGTTGATCGCTCCTGTTGGTCATAAACTATTCTGAGCTGCCGTTTGATTCAACTGGAAAGGTGCCCCGATGCCTTCTCAGCGCTTGAAGTGCTGGGGGGGCTGCAGAGCACAAAGGGGTCTCTGTGGTGAGAATGGCCGGGCGGGATGAGGCTTGGAGCACCCTGGGCTATGGAAGGTGTCCTTGCCCGTGGCAACGGGTGGGGCTGGGGGGTTCTGAGGTCCCTCCCCCCCCAAACTATGGATGGTGGTGTGGCAAGGAGATGTTCCCGTTCAAGCGTATCCAGCCCTCGGGAGGAGCTGTGGCGGCTGGTGCCGTGGTGGGGAGGATGTGGGGTGCAGGCGCTGGTGAGGAGCGGGGTCACGCTGCCGGGAGCATCTCGCCCCGGTGACCACGTACGGCTCTTCCATTTCTGCCTTTGATTCACCTGCCCGCACCAGCACGTGGGGTAAACTCCATGAGGGGGATGGGAAGCAAGTTCTGTAATCCCAACCCAAA
>NW_010244729.1:763-1034 GCF_000690775.1 Eurypyga helias | reverse complement strand
CCGCGTGTCCCGTCTCCCAAATCCTCCAGTTAAATCCTTCCATGCCGTTTCCCGCTGCGCAGCCGGGCTTGCTCCATCCTCAATGCTGCTTAACCTCCTGACTCCCAAAGATCCCAAGGCTTGAACAGCCCAGCCCCCTCCGACCCTCGTTCCCTGTCAGACATCCCCACGGCAGCTCCGGCCACCGGTGTCATCACCCACCCTCCCCCCGACCTCCCGGGAGGCTGAGGTCCCACCCGTTCGCCGTCCATCCGTTCTCCTCCGGGAGCTT
>NW_010244729.1:0-677 GCF_000690775.1 Eurypyga helias | reverse complement strand
CCCAAGTTTCCTGCTTATTCGAAACTCCAGCCCAGCGATCTCCACGCAGCCATCCTAATCCGCACCTTCCATCCTCATCCCCGCTCTCCCTTCCGCTCCCAAATCCAAGCACACCCCTTTCCCCGATCCGGCTGAAAGCAAAACGCGTGCAAACACGTGTGTCGAGGCCATTCCCAAGCTGGAGCAGATCCGTTGGGTCCCAGCACAGTCCTAGACCCTTTAATACAGGAGGAATCGGGCGTATCCCCGGATTTCTTCAGGAAGGATGCAGGAGTCGGAGCGGGAAGCCTGCCGCCACAGAAAACACAGATATTTGGTTTACAACTCTCCTTTCTAGTGAAGTTCCCGTTATTTTGGTAATTTGAGAGTCAGCTTGGACCCTGCCCTTCCCCAGGGCGACTGCTCTCAGCACAGAATTCCCGGCGGCTGGAAAACACCTCGCAGGCTCTGAGGCGGCTCTTCCCTGCGGGTCCAACCCGGCGTATCCTCACCGGAGAAGCTCCCTCCTCCGCAGAGCCAAGGGTTTGTCACCCCCTGCTCCTCTTCGGGGAGCTCCAGCCATTCCTTCCTCCGCGTCTTCCGCTTCCAGTCGCGCGGCCGGCTCTCTAGCTCGTCCCAGCTTTCCACAGAGGTTTTGAAATCTTGGAACATCTCTGTTCATACCTGCACTCCCGGAT
>NW_010244728.1:1058-2698 GCF_000690775.1 Eurypyga helias | reverse complement strand
CCCCAGGTCCTTCTCTTCAGGGCTGTGGAGTGGAAAAGCTCAATGCTTCTCTGCCATGTATCAGAGGAAGACAGTGACAATTTTCAGATGCATCTCCAGCTCAGCCTTTTTGCTCCAGGAAAAAGGGAGCAAACTGTACGGTTTCTGCTGCCGTATCTCTCCTGAAGAAGTAGCTCAAGGAACTTCAACTTTCGTTTATACCCCAGCATAGCAAAAAATGCCACGCATACCCACTGGACTTTAGAGGTAAGGAAATAGAGTAAATATGAGTGAGAGCTCAGACACAGACCCTTTCTCTCTATTCACAGTGGATGATGGCTCCACCAAAACAGGATGGTATTTAAAAGCAACTACTGTTTTCTTGCTAAAGACAATCCATTTATCTTATTACTGGCAAATGCACTAGTGTTTTCTTCATGGACATCATGCTTATTAGCTTCCTCTATTTTCCTCCCCTCTGACCTGACTGATAGGAATGAAAAGTGGTTATTATGCATCCCAAAGCCATTATTAAAGCAAACACAGGAACTATAAGAGATGTTTAATAGCTTTCTAAAGAGTTACATATTAGCCTCTATGGGACCAATGCTTGGCCAATGAATCAAAAAAACTTCGTAGTCTCAAATTATCTGTCAGATATCACAAAATGCTCTATCAGTATTTTAACAATGTTCCTTTGTCTTTATATAGGAATGTTTTCGATAAGGTTTTAATAGATATATTTATCAAAACAGGTTGTGTAAATAACAGTGGTTTCTGATGACTATATTTACAAGCAAATTCTCACTCACTGTGTCTGTTTTCCATCACACCTCATCCTAGAAAAACTCTCTTTCTTTCTTTCTGCTGAACTGTGTAATAACTCATGGATTCCCGCAATGTAGTTACAATTCTGAGAGAGAATTTTCTGTGGCAGATATCTAAAAAGTACTGTCAGCCAACAAACCATTTAAAGCCACATTTTCCTCTGTAGAAATCCACTGAGTCATTATATGTCATATTACAAGTTTGTGATCTCTGCTTAAAATCTAGTACCTATTGTAAATCAGTCAAACAAAAAAAATCGCAGGTTTCCTTTCAATGAGATTGAGTGACACTGAGGTCTTTGAGAACAGAAGAAGTTTAGATGGCAAGGATGGAGAAGAATTTGACAGAAGAAAGTGGGGGTGGGGGGTAAAGGTGTTGGCGTGGTGTGGGTAAGAATGCAGAAACAAAAAGAGCAGAAGAAAGTGAAAAAAAGCAAAAGAAAAGAAAAGAAAAGAAAACAAACCCCAAATCTAACACACACACACACACAAAAAAAAAAAAATCACTCAACTTGAAAGAATAATATGAAGTGAGACTGAACTCATATCTGTCAATACTCTGGAGCAGAAGGAAGAGAAATTTTAGCACAGTTTACCAATCATTCTATGTCACTCCTGGCATTTTTAACAACATCAAAATAACAAGCACTATCTTAGGAGGAAGAGACCTAGATGTGAGCAGGTTAAATCTACATCTCCGTGAAATATGACCATAGAATCCCAGAATTATTTAAGTTGGAAATGACCTTAAAGACCATCTAGTTCCAACCCCCCTGCCATGGGCAGGGACACCTTCCACTAGACCAGGTTGCTCCAAGCCTCATCCAGCCTGGC
>NW_010244728.1:527-780 GCF_000690775.1 Eurypyga helias | reverse complement strand
TAACGGAATTTATTACCTATGCCAAACTCAGTTACCAAAACAAAAAACAGATAAGAAAACTTTCTGAAAATTCAAATAGCATTAATCTTGTATAAAATACGTTTATCTTAAACCTTCCTTTCTACCTTCCCCCACTTCAGACTGCCATAACTGAGGAAGATGCATATCATAGAATCTTAGAATCATAGAATGGTTTGGGTTGGAATGGACCTTAAAGACCATCCAGTTCCAACCCCATGCCACCGGCAGGGAA
>NW_010244728.1:0-308 GCF_000690775.1 Eurypyga helias | reverse complement strand
CTTGTAGCCCCTTCAGATACTGGAAAGCTGCAATGAGGTCTCCTCGGAGCCTCCTCTTCTCCAGGCTGAACAAGCCCAATTCTTGAAGCCTTTCATCATACGAGAGGTGCTCCAGCCCTCTGATCATCTTTGTGGCCTCCTCTGGACTCGCTCTAAGTGGTCAATATCCTTCTGATATTGAGGGTAATATGGTAATGGAATCCCTAATAGAAGGTATTCTTACAGTAAGAGAAATGTAAGGGTGTCGGTCTGTATGAATTTGACTATCAGCTTTCTAATGTTTTCTAGGTATCATTTTATTGGTAGTA
>NW_010244727.1:0-744 GCF_000690775.1 Eurypyga helias | reverse complement strand
CCGTTCTCTACCGGGAAAGTTGATGTGCGCGGTTGGTGTTCGCCGCTCCGCGTGCGGGAGTTCGCTGTTCCACCGGCGAGATGGAGGGGAATTGTGTCCGCAGCGGTTTGCCTGAACTGTTGCGAGATGAGAGACCGAATCGCGCATCGATCCGGATATAAATACCGACAGCATCAAAAGGGAGCATTGATCTGCCGCTTAATCGCTGGCGCTTGGAAATGCTTTGGTGAAAGTGGAAGTCTTTGACGTTCTTGCTCATTTGAAAAGCGGTAGCGAAAAGGTCGTTGGTTTTTTTCCAGTGCGGGGGGGAAAAAAAAAAGAAAGAAATAAAACCCTCAGCCCGTGTGAAGCCGAGGAGCGAGAGCAGTCCCCGCAAGGTCACCGCACCCACCGGGAAGGCAGAAGTGCTCCCGATCCTTGCGAGCGCATTGTTGGTTTTCTTACAGCCTGTAAGAGGTTTTGTACTTCATCGCTTGTTTTCCGTAACGCGCGAGGTGCTGGCAGGGTAAACCCGGGGGATGCGGGCGGGAGGTGCCGCGCTCCTGCTCCGGGGCATCGGTCGGGTGAAGGTGGAGGTGGGAGGAGGTAACAAAAGCTGCTGCGCGGTCCAAGTCCTTTCCCACACGGAGGCGTGAGGAGGAGGGAAAGGAGACGGCAGGAGAGAGGATTTCATTTCCAGACATCAAAACAAAAGGAGGAGCAGGTTGAGGCAGATCGTGAGCAGCCGTGGGGGAAAACGAGGCG
>NW_010244726.1:72202-84719 GCF_000690775.1 Eurypyga helias | reverse complement strand
GGGGGGAGGGGAAGGGGGGGAGAGGGGAGGATGATTAAAACTAGGAACATCTGAAATTACAGAGGTGTTCGTAATTGGTATGAAGCCAGTGCCATCTCTTTGAGCTGGCACATAAAAGACACCTGTCATAGCATATACTCTACAGTAAATCGCTCTTGGTCATCACTTTTCATCACAGAATACAAATTGTTATGACATAAGGATATCTATGATTTGGGGTCAGTGATGATAATATTTTTAATCCACATATCTCAAAAATGAAGAAAGCATCACAGACAAAAGGGAGTTCTTCTACCTGGCATTTTGGGTTTGAACCAGAACAAAGAAGGTCAGCTGGCAGCCAGTCAAATCACAGATCTGACTGTTATAAAAATCAATCCCATCTATATACTTAGGTCCCAACTACGGTATAAGCCTCAGCACACCGAGAGAGGTAAAACATCTAAGTAATTAAAGGCCTTTCTCTGGTTTTACTTTGCCTGACCATGGACAGTAAGATTGAGAACCCTTCCCAGACAGGCCTGAAAGCATGGGCTGGAGTGGCTTTTGAACTTTCCTCTGAAAAAAATCAGTCATCAACAACTGCAGCTTTTGAGGCCTAAGAGGCTTTTAAGTCAAATGACACATTGTGCAGGATCTTTTCCTTACCACGGGGCTATACAAAAAGGAGTAATAGGCTAAATATGCAGCAGTGTTAGCAGGACCTCAGCTGCTCCAGCAAAGAAATCAGGGACAAGCTAGACCAAAATACACTTTTTTAAAAATCTGTTCATAGTTCTGATTAGTCTGAGAGGGCAGGTACAGATTTTCAGTCATGCTTTTGTTGAAAAACAGCTTAAACACAGACCTGTTCTGCTCAACAGGTATCAAAGTGATAAATTGAACTGTTGCAGCTGGCCTGCACATGTGCAGTAAAGTGAAGGCATGGGACCTTCCAAACCTGCTCAGCTAAACCATGCATGTGCAGTGGGGCACAGGGCAAACCGATGGCCCAGAGCAGCAAAGAACACACCATGTTTCACTGTGCATGTACAGCTTTTCTGTGCATGGACAGTAATATTTTGTCCAGAGATAAAAAGGGCTGTACCACTGTCCAGTGCAGCAACACAGCAAATGCACAATTGTTTATCCATTAATACAGGGCTACCAGTAATTTTTAGGTGAGGTTGAACATGGATAACACACATAAATAGGTGCTATATAGGGGAGTCTATTGTTTTTGGAGCCACCAAAATATGCTGAACACATGGTGTAACTTTGAAAAAAAAATTCGTCCAAAACTACCCAACTATAATAAAAGTGGTCTTTTCAGATTGTGTTGTGAATATTAACTTATAATGAAGACTTGCAATGATAAAGTTAACCAGCCATCATTTTTCCTGTCCTATTCTGGCTTTCTTACAAAATATATCGAACAGCTCTCTGCGTAATTTCTAAGATCAGGGTGTTTTTTTTTTTTAAACAGGCTTAGAATTTACTATTGATTAGTCATCCACATAACAAATCTCGGCAGTATGTACCTCTGCGTACAGTTTTACCTCAAACCATATATTCTGTCAGACTGAAGGCTCACAGTGAGCTTATTTTCAAAATGACATCTTTTTCTGTCACATTATTCCACCATTTTTATGACTGTCCTTAAAATGCTAGGAAAACTTGAAAGATCTGGAATATCAACTAATGAAACTGAACTACATAAAATAACCAAGTATACTTTTTTCCTCAAAGTACCTAACTTGGAAATACTGACTTGTGCACACTAAGGATGATTATATTGAATTTATAACCATTAATGTTTTCACATTCATTGCTAGCAAGCCAAGGTACAGTGCATTAACTATCTCCAGTCTAGTGAAGAATTGCAACGCAAAGCCTGATTGGCCTTGCAAGAAATGGAGAGAGTTCAAAATAAAAACCCAGAAGGCTCCCTTACATTGTATAACAGCAATGTGTTTTCTGTCTCAGTTGAACTTGGACTAAGTTATAATTTATTCTGAGGAACAGGCTACAGATAAGTAAAAAAGTCATCTGGAAACATTCGTCCCAGAATGGTGACTTTCTGGATAGTCCGTCATTTAGAAGTAATTTCTGGAAAATTTCTTGATTAATAAGAGCCTGCGAATAAACTTTAAAATGATGGCTTTGTTATTGCTTTGGCACAATATGTTAACAACACAGTGAGCTCTGCCAAACTGTGAGCGCTCTTTCAGGCGGATTATGTCCTTGTTTACATATCCAGCTGCACTGGGGCCCGCGTCCGTGGTGGTGCTCGAACAATGTCCCCAGTGGGGGTGCCCATTAGGGGAGGGTATACTAACTGCCGTTTACTTTGTTTAAATTGAGTGAGAATGCACAGCGGTCCTCTGATCTTGGGGCGAAAGTGTTGGAATCCTGCACTTTCTGAATCCTGTTTGGGTTTGTTTAATGGGGATGTTTGGACTGCTAAAAAAAAAATTGCAGTCCGTGAGATTGCTCTGCAAAACTATTTCGAAGTGTTTCACGGGGTCTGTATGGAAGTGAGCAAAAGCACAAATACGGATCTAAATGTTGTGTTACAAAGCCATTCACACTGCACTCCTAAATAAGGATTACGTAGGTGAGTAAAAGTTTATAGCATACTCTTCTCAGCTGGGCATGGGCCTTCTCTTTGTTTTGTTTCTGCTTACTTTTGGAAGGAGGTGGGCTTAATACACATGTTTGCGCATGTTTCTTCCAGTTCCTTCATGAGAACATGGATGGTGAACACCTAAATAAAACATAGGTGGGTTTTTTTTTCTACATGCATGTAATTTATATTTAAGAGAAGCAGATAAGTGGTTAAAAGAAGGGCAATCAAATCAGTAACTCTACTGCAGAAATATGGTAATTTTACAGTACTGTGCCTATAAACTCTTACTGCTTTCATTTTTCAGTTCCTTACAGTTTTCTACTCTTGAATATGAAAATTTTGTAACGGTGAACTTCATTATGTAGCAAGCTGAAAATTACTAAGCCAGGGTTATGGTTCAAAAACAGTGCAGCTGAAATGAAGAATTCCCTAGGAAAAAACAGGGATTTTGTATCCTCTGGTAGGTGTTCAAATGTATTTAGATTGTTTTTCCTTTTCAAATGTCTGGGTCTGCTTCTTGCCAGTACACATGAAAAGCTTAGATGATTAACTTGTTTAGGTGATGTAGTGAATTACTCCTGAGGCACAGACTTATTCCGTTCCCAACTAAACAATGACGAAATACTATAATGTTTTTTAGATGTTCATGAACATTGTTGTCAGCAACACACTTGGGATGAGATCGTGGTTTTAGTGAACTGTAGATCTCCCATTGACTTCAGCAGATTCTCCTTTCCCCACTTTTCCCCTCTGCAATCATTAAACAACATATCATTAAGAGGTGGCTCAAAAATGCTTCCTTACCTCTGCTACTCTATAAAACCACTTCTAGCCCCAGTGATTATAAAAGTTTCTTTCTCTCTTATAAAGGTTTCTTTTTGATCATAAAATTGAAAAGGAAAACTGATTAGGTTTTTTTTTAAATTGTCCCTGAGAAATGTGCTTCTTTCTTATAAAAATTACTGTATATTAACCAAGATGTTTGTATTCGATCAAATTATTTACATGGACCTTAGGTCTGGACTCCTTCATGGGCAAGACAATCTCACATCAGATAAGTGCCAGGCTTCAGGAACAGGTCTTCAGGAAGTCAGCAACGTCTCTCATGTGGTATTATTGCCCCATCCCTGGATGTCTTCAAGGCCAGGCTGGATGAGGCTTTGAGCAACCTGGTCGAGTGGAAGGTGTCCCTGCCCATGCAGGGGGTTTGGAACTAGATGGTCTTTAAGGTCCCTTCCAACCCAAACCATTCTGTGATTCTATGATTCTGTGATTAGGAAACAACAAGAGTCTGTGGCACCACAAAAGCACATGATAGTGTCCAAATTCTGCGGAGCTGAGGCTCACATCTACAAGGACTCTTTGCAAAAGGGCGGGATTAATCTCAAGAAGATTCACATGCCATTCACTATCCTTTCCAGGCAACTCCAGAAATCCCCACAAGCACCAAGTTTGTTGATTACAGATCTCATGCTCCTTACATGTGTTTCTTGATGTGTCTCACACTGTGTTTTGTATTACAAAATTACTGATGCACAGAGAATTAAACACTTTTCCAGCCTTGTGGACTTCTCTGGCAATTTTTGTTAAAGGATTAGGGCTACATTTTGCTCTTGCTATCTGTAGAAAAAGATTGGGATACAGACTGCAGACACTTACAATATCTACTCCTAGTGAAGGAACAATAATTTTATTGTTTCTCTGAGTATGAAATATAAATCAGTCTGTATTATCATAAGGTGATGATGATGTTGTCCAACACAAAAGTTTGCAGAGGGTAATGGGAGAGTGGTTGAAAGATGAATAAACCTGTTCAGGCTGAGACAGTGACCAACCTGTTGGCCTTCTCACAGACCTAACATTATTACTGACTTACAAAAGATGGAAAGTGAAAGTCTTACCAGTCAGGGACTGAAGGCTATGGTTTCCAGACTTTTAACAGTAGCTTTCTATGTCAACATCTACTCCCTGTCCACCCCATCTCTTCCCCTTGACTCTCGGGTTTCCTCTAGCTCTTCTTCAGCCCAGCCAATGCTGGTGGTTGACTTGATGAGGCCATCTGGGCCTGGGTGGCTTAACCCAGGGCTATGGGAATGTTTCAGCTCTTTGCTGCTTAGAACTTGGGTTCCAGCAGAGGTTATTTGTGTGACTTGCCCATAGGAAACTCTTGCCTCGACAATTCATCGGCTGTGTAAGAACTGCTGTAGGATTATTCCCTCAGGTAGTGGTTATGGCTCATTTGTCAGTCTGAATTTAAATGCCAATGGTACAAAGGATCTTTCAGTATTTACGCTGTGCCACATTGAAGGGCAAGACATCAGTTAATCTATATCAAAGGATGGACCTTTATGAAACCCAGCTACCAGAGGACAGTTTTTTCGGTGAATGGGTGTTAAGCCTTTCTCATTGATTATAATCTCACTCACCCAGATGGGATAAAAGCTTTTATTCGTGTGTCTCCTGCATCATCTGAAAGGAGCTGGGCTTCTCCTGCCCCTGGGCAAGCTGACAAGCAGAAGTCTGAGCAAGATGCCTGAGAACTGATGGTTCGGGGTGACACCAACCCTTTGACCTTTGCAGGTGGTCCACCACAGACGGGAGTAAGGATTGTTGGTGTCCCTGACTAGTGTAGTATAAGACACGTTTAACATTGACAGGCTTGTTTCAGAACAGAAGTTTTCTTCAAAATCCCTTAGGATTCTGCTGATGTTTTATGAGCTCAAGTCCTCACAGGCACAAAAAAAAAACAAAAAAAAAAAAAAGGTAGAAAACAAGGTAATTTAGAGATTAATTGCTAATAGTGTGATACTTGACAGTAGCAAATAAATAGTTTGCTTTATATCTCCCTGCTTGCCTCACTAACTACACAAATACAAGGAAACCTTCTAATAATGTGTAATATCTGGGGAGATGGCATTTTACTGGGATTGCACAGCTCAGCTAAACCCAAGCTTACTCTTCAATACTCAACATCTCTGCTGTCTCTTCTGATTGCAAAGGGTAAACTCGTTTAGGCAAAAATCCAACCACCAAGTTTCTTACACAGTAGTCCCTGTACCACGTCCCATATAGTGTGAAGCCCTAGCCAGCCAACCAAACTCACCTTCCAGAGATGTTTTTCCCTGGGCAATTTCAGCCTGCAAAGGGGATATTAGAAAATACTGTGATCTTCTCTGTAAGTGTCAGCTGAGATCCTGCAAACAGATGTGCATATGGAGACAAGAATATATATAAAAGAAAAATGCTCTCTGCCCAGCGTGTGAACACAAGTGATTTTCATAGACTGAAGCTTTCTGGTGATTATGGCCTCAGGTCCCTATTTGCACTGCTCACATTCACGCATTTTCTGTCCCTAAAAAAAGGTAAGGGAGATCATTCAGCCTGTAGTGACTCACCAGCACAAAGTACTATAATTCACTGAAAATGCTGCCAAGCATTGATATAAAAAAAAAAAAAAAAAATCAGGTCCAACTGAAAGAAAAAGTGGAGTAATGAGCTTCCTTCTCCTACTTGAATAGGTGCAGAAATCTACAGAAAGTTTTAAATATAAACATTGCAACAATGAGTGTTTTAATGGAAGAAAGCTTTGGTTCTCTTTTATTTGGACCTCACTTTTTCCACCAGTATTTCCAGGTACTCCTCAAAGTGCTGGAAGAGGTATGAGATGTGAAGGTGTCATGCATTTTCAGGAGGGAACTGGTGGCCCTACTGCTCACAAAGGCAATGCACCGATACTAACCACAAACGTGCTCACCCAGCTGCCCTGCCAGCTGGAAAAAAAGGTGTTAAGCAGCAGCTGTCAAGCTATAAAGGAAAGGGTGGTTCTTAGACTGGGAGAAATAAAAATTGTTAATACAACCCCAGCACAAAAGGCATCTCTTCCAGGATTCTTGACTCACTTCCTTGAAACTCTTTCAGCATTTTTGGCTTTATCAGATTGAGGTCAATTTATTGTTCAGCCACTGCCTACGTGAACTGAACCAAAAAAAATAAATTCATTTCTTCAAGCATTGCCAGGAATCCTTCTGGTCAGGCTCAGCCGGGGGCAGATGCAGCAGCGTCCCTGATGTCAAAGGGGAGGGAAGGCTGTACCATTTGGGTGGTGCTAATTGCAGTGAGGCAGCCCCTCCCGTGCACCCCAGTAAATCTGCTCATGTCAGCTGAGAGGCTGTTAGCAGTTGGGTTTGCACATCGAGACCCAGATCTTGGCAGGTATCCTCTACTGCAAATATTAGTAGTTAGGCACCTAACTACTCAATTGCATGTATAATTCAGGCAGGTGCATGTATAATTCAGGGAGTTCGCTATCCAAGAGACTTCCTAATTTTTGTTCCCCATGGTGTTCATGAGCACAAAATTATGAGCACTTTTTTTTCATTCTTGGTGAAAAATATGCTGCAAGGAAACGATGTTGGGATGAAGCACATCTGAAAATCTGCTCCCCAGTGTTTCAGTATACAAATGTAGATGTTAATGTACTGCTCTGTTTTCAAACCTTGGAGCCTGATTCACTACTGCATTACACCAATATGAAATCAATCATGTTGTGCTGATACACAACCGGATTAACCTAGAGGTGAATGAAGCTTATTGTTTGCAAGTGCCACTTGCCAAAGCCAAAAATATCCATTAAGAAAAAATTATCTTTACCCCTTATACAGAAATTTCGAATTTTTAATGATTAAAATGTCAATAAGAAAGTTAGACTGCATTTCTATATCCCTTTGTTTTTACAGTATGAGATTTTCAGAATATGATGAAGAATATATATAAGTGTTAGCCAGGTCATAATTTAGCATAAAATAAAACAAGACATTTAATCCTGGGGAAAAAAAATGAGAATGGTAGAACTATCAAACTCTGTGTGCAATTTCCTTGTGCTCAAATTGCATTTTCTCCCTTCAGTGTTATACGGAACAGGGTCTTGCCCTCTAGATTAGAGACTTTTGCATTAGAGGAAACTAGGTTATGTCTTCCACTGTCAGAGATAGAAATTATGAGCTGGAGTGCATTTTAGCCAGTCACTCTGAAAAATGTTAGCCCAAGGGGGTAATAATTAGAACTGTTTTTGTCAGGTGACTGCATTTTAAACAGTGATGTGTCTGAGAATCTAGCTGAGGGGTTTAATATAAATATAAATATTTTTTTTCAGTCAGTACTGTTGCCAGGATTTTTTTTCCTTCCTTTTTTTTTTTTATTTCAAAAGTAAGCACTTTTCAGAAATTATCTACCAAAGTGTAATACTGCTTAGCATTATGGTGACCTGATAATATTATTTCCTTCAGAAACCAGTAATTCAGTGCAGTCTGTGAAGTTCATACATATAGTGATAAACTAGCCCATTATTTCTTATATTCTCAAGCCCATATGCATAGCAAATGCATGCAAATAAACAATATTGTATGACTTTTTTCCCCTAAAGATGTAAAATACATCCAATTTAACGTAATGGTCTTAATTCACACTAAGAATATAAGCGCTGAGCAAGAGAAGATATCAGAATTAGTGTCTTAATTATAAATAGTTCTGCTTTTCTTTCGAAAATGATGTTTGTTTCTAATCATTGCCCCTAGATGAAGGGAGAAGTGGGACCATTTTGCGGGTGGGTGGTTGTTCCTGTGCCTAACTTGAATTTGAAGTGATGAACTAGTAATGAAGTCAGATGTTGTGATCCCGTAGGTGGGAGCAGACAACTCCTGTTTTGTCAGAGGTGTCCACCCACACAGAGCAATGCTCAGGGCTGAAGGCTCTGCATACTCATCATGAAATCCCCCATGCATTGCAGGAAGGACTAGAAACAGCTTCATTTCTTTTGTTAAGCATTTATATGAAGACGGAAATGTTTTAATTGATGGCAAGAGCTTTGTTCTTGTTTTAATAAAACCTCTCAGTCTTTGATTACCAAACCTACTCCTGAATAATTCATTTACTTTCCCTTTTTCCATCTTGTGGGTATTTAAGACATTGTGCTGATGTGAAGACAGCTCCTAGCCTGGAACTGCTCCCTGCTAGAGGTAGCAGAGAGGATTTAACGATATCGCTGGCTCCATGCCAGTCTTTAAATGTTGCACCTCCGTTCTAAAAGTGGGATCAACTAGGAGTCTGGACTGAGCAAAAACAAATCTGAAACCATGCCCCATACGTTTTTATCACTTGAGAAATTCCCATCCCACAGGCCCTGCCCACACAAACTTTACAGCTTCACTTCACAGACGGGATGGCCAGGTTCCCTTGCTCAGTGCAAATACACTCATTAACATTCATTACATTTTCTCCCCAAAAAAAGTAAAAACTAAATAGTAAATAATTGTTTCAAAATTCGTGGAGGACCTGTGAAGTATAGAGTGGGTCGGTATATTGCAGTGTACCTATTTGCCACTTCTGCCTGCATAGACAGGATTCAGCTCATTCCTAAGTACCTTGCATGGGTCAAGTCTTTTCTGCATTATTCCAGGAAACAGTCCCATCAGATTCAATAGGTTTCTTGTTTGCTTAGAATGAGCAGGATTTGCCTTTATGACATTTCTATAGAAAGGTAAAGGTTTTCTGCATTACATCTGATACATTTTAATTATGTTCTTACTGTACACACGAACGCATGTCTTTCATATTCATTATTTATTTAGAATCATCATTAATCGTTAATTTCTGAATCATTAGAAATTTAGGTAAACAAAATAATTCTATACTTAAATATACGTATACAGTATATGTATTTTTATTACTAAAAATGAGCAAGAAGTACAGTTCTGGAATTTGTGCAAACTGTTATTTAGTTTTATATTTTGTTTTGTTAAATATTTTTAAACACATTAATAGCATCCTACTTGTAAACCTTTATTCGCTCAGGTTTGTAAATTTGCTTCCTTTTACAAAGACATAGAGACAATTTAAATATGAATGCCTTTCCTCCCTTTCTTCTTTTTTTAAATAAGTGTTATAATAGACCTACCAAGGTTAATATTTGTCCTTGCACCTTCAATGAATCTGTGGTAAGAATGTTTTTTATTGCTCTGCCATAGCTAAAATTGCTTAGTCCATGCTATCTATAAGACACATCATTTTTCAAACGAAAACTTCCAAGTTTCATCAGAAAAGTGCATATCACTCCTGATGCAAAGTGAATGAGTATTAAAATAGAGGGAACATATGCCAAACCACCTTTAGAGAAATAACCTCACATTTTATAAAAGACAGTAAATCCTTTGTTTAGAAAAATATTAAAAATTCCAACCTTGTTTTCCTGAAAGTTTCTATGTTTTGTTCTGTTAATCCAGATAGTTACTAATTACTTTAATAAATGTACTTACATGCATATAGCTGTTGAAATAGTCTTTATTTTGGCCAGGGGATTTTACAGGGAGATGTTAATTTTCTATAATAGTTGAATGTTGACTTTTAGGAAAGGATCAAGATGGGAATCCCTGGGCTCTAACAGGAGATAGCATCTGCAAAAAAGGGGAATATTTGTCCATTGTTTCTGACCAAGGAATGTATACCTATGACATTCTGATATAAATCAGTACCTTTGGGGTTTCCAACCTTTACGTTAGTCCATTCTTTGGCACTGGGGTACAACATAAAATTAGCAAAGAGATGCACTGGAGGATCATAACAGCCTTGCTTCAATTATTTGTTCAATTACAACCTAATTCTTGATGAAAATTGGTTTTGTGTCTGAAACATTTAGTGGAATTTCTAGCCTACTGGTAAGAGTTTCTGAATCTTGGCCCACAAAGCCATGTCCTCACTCCCACTTTCCCCTGATAGTCCATTAAGAGATGGAAGCCAAGAAAGGAGTTTACTAAAAGAGCTACAGCTTTTTTTCACATGGTTTTCCATCCCAGGAATTCTGCCATGGTTTACACACCATGTTCTTGGTCCAGGATCTTCTGCTCTGCTCTTAATACAAACAAGTTTACAATGGATGTTTTGGTACATTTAAGTGTTATTATTTTGTTATGACTCATTATTAGCCATAGCTGGGACATCTGAGCATAGCTGAAGCACTTTACATCTTCAGAGCACTTCAAAACAATCAGCATCATTGAAGAACATTTACTTAGCAGTTAAGATTATTTCTACAGGATACATGGAGTTAAGTATTTTATGGTTTACATGCAATTAGAATCAAGGCATGGACAGATTTTTGTGTAGCTAGAGGTATCACTCCACTTAGGTTGTTGTCGTTGACTGGGAACTAGAAGTATTTCCCTCTATATGTCAGCCAGAAGTTTAGAATGGCCTTATCCACTACAGCAGACCGCAAGTTAACTCACCTTCCTGAGAAGTTTGAGGAGTGACTGAATCCATGCTGAAGTAAATGAGAATCATTCACACATCTCTTACTCTAGAGAATGTCATCTTTCAGCAAAGGACTACTAACGTAGGTTGGGAATGCCCAACCACTGTACCTACTTTGCAAAAGGAATGTGCTTAAATTATCATTGTCAACATTCAAAAGGCAACACAGATGCCTTTCTCGCCTCACAACTCTTTCCTTATCTTCCTCTATATTGCCAATCAATGATTATCATAGAATGATAGAATCATAGAATGGTTTGGGTTGGAAGGGACCTTAAAGACCATCTAGTTCCAACCCCCCTGCTGTGGGCAGGGACACCTTCCACTAGACCAGGTTGCTCAAAGCCTCATCCAGCCTTGGACACTTCCAGGGGTGGGGCATCCACAGCTTCTCTGGACAACCTGTTCCAGTGCCTCACCACCCTCTCCGGGAAGAACTTCTTCCTGATATCTAATCTAAACCTCCCCACTATGATTGGCCCGGATCACTGATCTTATCAAAAACTCCCTCATCTATCCTATCTTTTGTCTCTTCTTCATACACAACAGTATTACTAATACCAATGTGTTTGTAATTCATTGATTCTTCCTGGATGACTCCAGTCCATTAATAGGAGTGAATACATATAAAAGATATAACTGGATGGAGTACATGTATGTCTCATTTGCTGATCACAGGTCAGAGATGGGTGCTTCACTGGGTTCCTCTTGCTGGTGTAGAATTTCTGTCCTGCAGACCTACTCTATGGCACTTGAGGGAGTATGCAAGCTTTGAGACAACTATCCTCAGTAATGAAAAAGGTTAATTTCAGGCATATCTTTAACAATAGGTCAACCTTCAATTTCAGGAGGTAGTCCTTCCCTTTCATAAAACTATCTTTTACTACAATAGTAGGAATTTTTCCCCTTTATTTACAAGTACATGGAGTTAAATGAGAGTTCACATTCCTATTTGTCCAGTTGTCATACAAACCTTGTGCTTTCTGATGTACACATCTTGCAGAGATTTAAACAGACACTGTTGAAATGTAATCCCCCTTTAAGGGTTCTTAGGTCTTTATAAATTCAAGGTACTTGCCAAGTCTTTATGTGATTTTTCTCATAGCAAAGGCTTCAGTACTCCCTCTATTGGGGGGGTGGGGGGGAAACAGTAAATAAATAAATGCCCAGATGCTCACAATTAATCCTACCCTAACAACCAGTGTGTGCCCAATTAAAGACATTAGCTAAAGAACAAAGTTGCCTTGTCAAGGTTGTTATGAGAGTGAGTTAAAACCCCATGCTACTATTATGAGAAATGCAGTCATTTGTGCATCAGGGGGTGTTAAGCTGGCAAGTGCTTTAGGATCTGCTGGGATGAAAGGTGCTGTAATTGAGAAAACACTGAAAAATGAGGCAAATGTGGGATTTACAAGGAAAAGAGCAGTGGTTTTCTTGCAGATGCTGCCATGAATTGTTCCTACTAATATATAAACAAAAGGTGAAGCAAGAACAAAATCAGTATTAGTACTCAAAAGCAACCTTCTAGTGACTTCAATGAACTTTGCCACCACTTGTAACACAGAAAACAAGAGAGAAGGCTACCCAGAAAAAAAAAAAACAAAA
>NW_010244726.1:53975-72145 GCF_000690775.1 Eurypyga helias | reverse complement strand
CCAGAAAAAAAAAAAAAATACAATTTGGCCACCCCAGAAAATGGGTATTTGAAGAAATATATTCAAATATTATACTTTGCCCTGCTCTGAGCAGATCCCAGCTTTCTCACTTCATAGACAAGATCCTGCCCAAAAAAAAAGGGGGGTGGGGTGGGGTGGGGTGGGTTTAAAAGAAATCTATTTTCTTATCTAAAGTAATGATTCAACAATCAGAAGAAAGTCTTTATTGTGAACAAGTTTATAAAAAGTGGAAGCTACACATGCTTGTGGTCTTCTGGCTCTTCTCCACTGGCATGCTTCAACTCGGTTTTGTGGGTTCAGGTTCAGATTTCAACAGAAAGCTACAGATTAATAAGTGATGTTTTCATTACACAAAACGGTTTGATGTGGATTTCATGATGGTTTGTGGTAGCATGGTTTGGCACAGTTTTTTTTCAGGAGAAAGGTATGACCCTGCTTGAACTTGCTTTAATCCTGGAGGTGGTTTGATACCTATGTGTTTCTAAGTCCTGTCCTTTCCTAACTGTTGTTAGACTTCTGAGAACTGGTTTACTTGTAACAGAATTCCAAAATATTTGAAAAGAAAAAACAGGAAAACATACAAAAATAGTAAAGAAAATGTCACTTAACTAAGTTTTTGCTCTAATTTGGCTGGCACCTTCTTCACCTCAAACACCTCACATATACTTGTCCTTATTTATTAGCAAAAGTCTATATATAATATACTAAATAAATATAGATTGACCCCTTTCACATAATCTGTGGCTTCTTGGTTTTGAATTCCAAACACCATGATCTCAGAGATCACCATTAATTCAAACACAATTGAGCATTATTAAAAGGTCTGAAGACCATATCCAAAATCTTTGACTCTTACTTTACACTTAGGACCTGGTCCTTTTTAGTGTATGTACAGGACCTGTCAACAACAGTCTGCTATATTATTCTTACACTCATTGCTAACATTTTTTAAAAAGTCCTGCTCTTAATCTTTACACTTGTCTGACTTAGAGCACTATGAGAACTACAAATGAGTGCCTGCCTTCAAAACTGGTCCAAGAGGCAAAATTTTTTCCAAATTATTCAGGTTACAAACCCTCGTCCTTCCTTCTCTGTGCTGGTCCTTTAGATGAGGGAAAATTATATTTACATGAATAAGCAGTGCTTGGCCGGAATTGTGCATTACTGCTCGCACTTGTGGAATTCAAACATCAGTTTGTGCAAGGGACTTTTTGCACAACAGGCCCTGCAGGATATGGGCTTCTGTCTCTCTGCTCAGCTGCTTCCACACTTAAATCTTCACACAGCGTTTTGCTCTAGTAGTGATTTTCGCAGGATGAGGGAAGAATAAGGGTCTGATCAAAACAGGTCACAGTAACAGAATGAAGTTGTGGACTGGAAGGCTTGGTGTGAGCAGCTAAGTAAGCAAGAACGAATGTCACTATGTTTTCCTTATGCTCTTTACACTCCTTTAACATTAGAGCAGTGTGCTCCAACCTTGTCGTGGCACTTGGTGAGAAGTAAAATATGTTGGAGAATCTCCCTCTCTCTCCCCTACGTTTTATATTTGCTTTTTGTTTAGTTGCTTTTTTTAAATGTAATAAAATTCATTTAGTCAGAGGAGGGCACATTTTTTTCTTCTGTGTCTGTCAGTAAGTTTATAATGAGAGCTTTGTGTTACTTTTGGGTTTCTTTTTGCAATATCACTAAGGTGAACTAATAAAGAGAAACATTTGCTCAGCCTGTGATGATGTTGTGGATCTCCAGCACAATACCTATGAGGCCAAGCATCTCGCAAGACACATAGGACTGACTGGGTACATGCAAACAAGACTTAAAATAACCCAAATATATATAATCCAAATACATTTGTCAAATGAATATACCATCTTGAACTCAAAGGTTTGTTCAAATCACCCACTCTCAGGAAGCATGAAGAAACACTAGTAGGTAACAGATTCACTCACTGTTTCTAGTGGCACATCTTTCTTTTACGCTAAAGTATCTACGAGACTCAGTGGACCACAGACTTGATTTAGGATGTCAATACTTGTGTTCCTTTTTATTTGGTGCTGACTAGTATGACCCAAAATAACAAAAACTGGCATAGGCATTCTGCATCTGGTCCTTCTCTCTTCAGCTGTCTTCATTTTAGCCAGAAATCAAAAGTAACAAAAACAACTTTTCTTTAAAAGGACATGTTAGCTGTTTTGCCTCTATATAGGGTTACTTTTTTGGATTGTTTTCATCTGGTGGATAAGGTCAGCTAGATCCTGAGCCTATATATTTTAAATGTTCTGCTCTTCAGTTGAAAACTACTCATAATTCATGTTGTGTTCACACAACTATGCACAAGCTCTGCACTGTGCTGATGACAGTAGTTTATCCACGATTCTCTTCCTACAATTCTGTAATTCCAGCATTTTTTCAGGTTGCTGTTTTATATAAATTTGACTCCACAGTGTTTTTCTTGGCTATGCAAGAGGTAGCCATCCAGAAAGCAGAGCTTTATTCCAGGACCTCAGCTGACATTGTAGATGATGCTGAAACAAAAGTACTGCAGTCAATAAAACAGAACTGTGTTGATTGGAGTTGCAGAATAAAATCCCTGAATAGACCAAGTGCAAGACCTCATATTAGAATGTAGATATTAATTTAGGGAACATGGTAGGGTATGTAGTGGTTATTCCATAAGGCTCCAGGCTTCTACAGCAGTCAAATAAAAAAAGCAATCCTAATAATGACGCAGATATTCTCCAAAAATAATTTTCAAAATAGCTAGCAACAAAATTCATAATTCCTCAGAACCAATGGAAATTTCCATTTACTATTTAAACCCACAGTTCAGTTCTTGAAGAAGTGGTTATTCAACACTCCCAGCTATATAAAACCATTATTATAAATTAGATGAAGGGTAATTGTGCCCAAACATCTAATGGACTTATTTAATCAGCACATCAAAACAGGAGGGTATTAGTTCCAGGGGTTTTTTTTCCAAATTGTGCTAATAAAATCTTAAGAAACCTTTTATCCCATAAAAGGTTATGTTTTCATACATGCTGTTTATGCTTTCAAAAGGGACAGTATGCAACTCCAGATACTTCATCATATAGGGAGCACTTAACATCCAAGACTGCCTCTGAAACGAGCTTTCAAGAGCAAGAAGTTTTGCCAATCCCATTTGAATTTTTCTTGAGGAAAGTGCTCTTTTATTAACACCCTCCCCTTTCTTAGAGTGGGTAAAAATAGCCTCAGTATTCTCATGGGAAAAATGAACATTCCCCCAAAGCTTTGGAAGATATAGCAAAAAAACAGTGCTTCTTGCCAAGAATAAAATTGAGCAAGTCTGAAATGTTTAGAGCTTCTGATTAAACCTTCAGTGGTATGTTTTTCTTAGACAAAGCATGTGTCATAAGTAGCATGTCTGCTAGAGTATGATTTATGCTACTGGACTGCAATTGGCTGAATAATTTATGCTGTTTATTGTTCAGTAAAGATTTTTCAAAAAAAATAGAACCACCAGTGTGAAAAATGGGAGATAGAAAAAAATGTATATTGAGGAATGTAGGTAGTCTTAAGAAAAAAAAAAAAGTTATTTTCTACATTTAAAGTTAATAAAGTGAATCTAAGGGGAAAACACACCTTACCGTATGGACAATTCTAATAGGTGAACATTGTCAGCATTTTCAATGAAACCAATTGGCTAAGAAAAGCTGCCAAATAGGTGTGAAATGAGGTGAAATTACTAGGGAAACACTTTCTTTTAAGGTACTTTGCTTTGTTCCTTGCAGTGCCTTGCAGCAAAAAATTTAATTTAAATACTGAAAATGGAAAGGCAGCTATATTGATTTAAATTTGCTAAGAAAGTCGCAGAATCTATTTCCTCTTTCTCAGAATAAGTACATAATGTATATATAAAGATGTACATGTGAAAAATAGATATTATATATATAATACCTTCAACTTTTCTACTCTTTATGTGTGAATCACAGTTTGTTAGAACCTACCGCTATGTGTATTAGCATAAAACACATAACTTGAATTGTCAGTTTATAAAATTTTCAGAATGTATGATTATGGTTCTGCTCTTACTTTAAATTTTTACACAGCTTGTATGATTTATTTTATCTGTTGAAACACTGGTTTTATGTTAACACTTTTTTTTTCCTTTTTTAACACATAAATTTAATACCCTTAGCCAATCACAGAGGCAGACTTGCGGACAAAAGCATGGATGGATGGATGGATGGATGGATGGATGGATGGATGGATGGATGGATGGATGAGTGTGTCGGGAGGGGAGTTATTGAGGGAAAGCATGTGGCTTAATTCAGCTGAAAGTATTTCACTGATAACTCAGTGTATATTGTGGCTAAAAATATTTGAAATGTTTACAGGCTGCATAATATATATGTTTGTCATATTAATGCAGACTCCTATCAGCTGCTCAGTAACCACCCCAGTGAAACTCCTTTAAAGAAATCAAGCAAAATCACAGCCACCAGTCTGCTGTGTTGTTTCTAATTTGAAGGCAAATTCATCTCTGACACACAGCAGATTCCATGCAGGTGGAAGCAAGCCCCTCACTGCTCCTCTCTCTGCCAGTCAAATTATGTCATCAGTGAAGGATCACTGGTTTTTAATGATACGGTGGCCTCCATACTGAGAAGCAGGTCCTCACAGAGCAATATGCATAGCCAATAAAATGGCTGTCACCAAATTACAATTGACACTTAACATCACTAAATCTGCAGTGTAATTCCTTGTGACAGTTGTGTAGGTATATTAGAAGAAAATAATTTACTTCAAACCCAGCATGTAAGACACATTTTCCTGAGTGTAATTCATTTCACATTTACAGTAGCCAAAGCAAGCAGTCTCGAGGCAACCTTAATCTGGGAAGAGATCATAGATACTAACATGTTCATTGAAGTATGATTATTTATGCGTGCAATAAACAAAGCTAGAGCAGTTGTTCATTGTAGGTTTTAATTGTTATTGGAGATTTTAATTGTTATTGGGTTTTAAATGAATATTAGCCTCTTTTGCTTTAGGGATTAAGAAAACTATAAATACAAAGCAACATTTCAAATGGAAAACTGGCATCGTTTGGAAACATCTCAACATTTTTTCAGGACCAGAAGCCAAATACAGGCACATGATTCCTTACTTCCCTTCCTTGCTCTCCCCACATAACCCATCGTTGTATGTGCATTTGAGTATCTTCATTCTTTAGCATGCATTATGGCATTAGCATACACCATAGGCATTTTACTCCAGAGATGTTAATAGATATGAGGAGCATCAGCACCACACTGGACTTCCATATCTCTTCTTCCTCTGGGTGATAGTGTTGTTGAACAAAAGGTAAGCGAGACAAAAACCCTCTCCTCTGGCTTTCCTGTTTCGATACATTCACCCGGAGTAGATTTGCAGGGAGAACCTGCTCCATCCTTATAAGCATATATAAATGTGACAGAGTTAAAGGTCTTTGCTTCTCAGGATGAAGTGGTTTGAATGCTTGGTGAAATGGGACTGCAAAAAATTCATTCCAACTTTGTCTCCAGGCAATTCACCTTTGGCCCAGTGATGATATGAGTCTTTCTGCTGATGGGGAAGGTATAATAAGTCAGGTCAGGCAGTCTTCAGCGGGCAGAGGACTATTTGTTAGCAGAACGAAGCAGGTGTAGCATTTTGTGCTAGATTAGCTCATCCCAGCACGAGAATTACCTTACTGGAAACCCTCAAGGTTACACATGAAATATATGAGGCGGGTGCTCGTTCTGCAAACGACCCTGTGTACGGGTAAACGGGTTTATTTTAAAAACCCAAACATGAGAATATGCATCAATGGGTGTGAATTTTCCCCTTCTTACACACCAGCTGAAAAATTGCCTGCAAATGAAACGGCTGCCAAGGCCTCCCTTTGAGTGACTGCCCTCCTATGCTGGAATGCATCAGACCAACATGAGGGTGTCCTTCTTGTGCTATCCCTTCCTTTACAAACCAACAGAAAAAAAATTAATCAATTAGAGGCCAACACTCAGATCCCCCACCACTTAGTCCCACCTGCTATCAGATATGAAAAATCGATCAGAAAAGCAACAAAAAAAAGAATGGTGCAGAGCACAGAATTCATCCGCCCTTTCCAAACAAGGCTGAGCAAATTCCTGGGTCTTTCAGCAGCTTTCCAGAAGCTCACCACATTCCCCATGAGTGACTGTGGCTGGGAAAAGGGTAGGGGTTTGCTTCTGCTCCCACCCCATGCCAGTGGAAACAAGGAACATCCTCAGGCCACTCAGTTGTGACTGGAAACCCTTTGGAGTGAACCAGATCAGCCAAGATGGCCAGAATTATTCTCTTCAGCCATGGACCTTTGAGAACCTCAGTGCCAGCAAAGGAGTGGTTACGTTTTGATGGGGCTCTTTAAGGACTTCAGCTTTTGGAGTTTGTGGGAAACATGAGAAGGGTTCATCGCAGGGCAGTGGCTGATTTGAGCATCCCAGTGATAGCGTGATATTCCTGTTTTTCAGTGAGCCTGCTTTGCAATGAGCTGTAGCCTGACATGGCTGGCAGTGTAGGCAGCAAAATAGAGGACTCCATGTGTTTTGAAATTAGAAAACAGTGTGGGATGTGGTGGTGGATATTTTTTTTTTTTTTCTGTCTAGACAGGAAGACCTGCTTCGGGAAATATTGCTGTTTCCTAACCATCTCTGGAAAGACCTGGTGCCGTGCTATTCCAAGGAGAGTTAGAGTGGTGACATGAGCTTGGGAAGAGTTTTATTTTTTACTTCCAGCATATCACTGGAATAATTTGACAATGCAGATTCTGAAAGCGATTTTAGTGGCACAGAATCACAAGTAACAACAATTTGCAGAAAGTGCAAAGTCCTCATCTCTAAGTCCGTACCCACCAGGGTCCAGATGTAGTAACTTTTACGGAGGATTGCATACCAAAGGAGGCTTTTTTAATCTGCTGCTTTTGTTGTGTTGAACACAATAGCCCATTGTATTTAAGATTTCATTATAACATTTATTTTACAGCTGGCTCTACAAACTATCTATGAGCATCTCTTTGGAGCTTTTATAATTCAAATAATTCAATGTTCCATAATTTACCTGCTTTTTCACAGCTACTGAGCAACTTCAACTGGTATTGAATCCAATATACAAAGGTGTCCAAGTGATATAAAGCGGGTGAAATTCATTATTTGTCTGAATGCATCGTAAAAGTTTCCTCTCACAGAGGTTGCATTGGATAGACCTCTGCAAGGAGGGCCATCTGTGGGTATCCATACTGAAGAACACTGGCACTGAGGAGGTTGTCGTCAACATGAGAAGGGCAAATCTCACTAGAAAAGAGCTACAGAAACACAACCCTGCTTGGAAGGATATACATTCACATGCTTATGGACTAAACACAGGTGTGAAGCAGGAGCCAGGAATGAGATGAAGGGAAACAAAAAAGCGAAGTGGTATGAACACGTACCTGGAGCATCTGCCTGGAACTCATCCCTGCAAAGGCAGAAGAAAAATTTTATGAGCCAGAGAAATATTTGGGAAGCACATTTCAACACAAATAATTTAGCAGTCAACAATTAAATGTCCTTTATTCTTTAAAAATAACTGAAGAACTTGGACTAAACCCTTAATAAACTTGTTATAAAATGCTACAAACCAATTTAGAAAAAAGATATTCATCTGTTTATTGGTGTAGGTCTGTGGATATCCTGGCAAACATAAGTAAAATGATGCAAAAGCTTAAGTGACAGCAGGTGAATTCTAATCTCTCTGCATTTCCATGCTGCCAAATAGGGTCATATCATTGCTGCCTTCCAACCTGAGCTGATTTGTCACACAACACATGGCCTATTACCTCATTACCTCACAAGCCTCATTGGTAGAACTTCTACCCTGAAGATAGCTTCTTCAGTTGCAGAGATTTGTAATGTTCCTAGTGAAACGGGAGATCTCTGGTAGGAATAGTCTCTTTTTCAAGAATGTTTGTTGTTGACTGTCACAAAAGTTACATTGAAATCACTGCATTACATAAAACTGCTTCTGACCCACTCCTCAAGTCTCAGCAAAACAACTTGTCCCACACTCATCTAGTACAGCATCTTGCTTTCTTTCCCCTTCTACGTTCACATTTTGCAATCAATTTGCATTCCCTTTGCAACCTGTTACTCCTGACTGAACCTCTGTGAAATCAAAACTGCTCCATCATGAGCTCTTATCATTATGCAAGTTTAAATGTGGATGGTGGGTAGAAGTTTTATCTTGTTGGTCATCTACCATGCACAGTTCTCTGACTATCCTATAACTCACCTTGTGTTAGTAACAGCGGGTGGCTTGCTTTGGGATGCTCAGTTTCTGTAGCCAGGGCCTGGAAATTACAAGGCCACTCTGAATTTCCTGACTGTTCTGTGGCTGCTTCTCCTAAAATTTGCAGCACGTCCTATCGGACAGTACTTACGCATCATTGAGGGAAATGGCACGGTTTCCCAGAAGATGTTGAAAACTTGCCAGAGACATGGTACATGCTGGAGTAACAGAATTTGAAAAACAGGGAGCATAGTTAAATGTGATATTAGAAAAGTTTGTGCTTCTGCTCACATTTACAGGACATGGAGGGCAAAGAAATTATGTCTCTATAGATTCAGGGTCATGAGTTTGACTTCATCTCTAAAACCTACCTGGAAGTTCAAACTAGTTTTTCTACCTGCACAATCAGAAATGGGCATAGCAAAGCCTGTTAGTCCTACTAGTCCTACTAGTCCTACTGGCAGTCTAGGTCATCTCTGCTCAGCCCTACAGTCCTACTTCATCAAGTAGCCTTAAAATAACATGTTTTTATTTTAATGTGAGCATCAGAACAGATTTTAGAGGCCAGTCATCTCATCCATCAGATATCACATGAAAAACAGGCTTTAGTACGATTTGAGTAACTGAGGGAAGATCCTGCCAGACAAACTGACAGATAACTGACAGTTATCTTTTGGGAAAGATAACTGACTCTCTTGGACAAAGTGAGTTAGATGATCCACAACTAACTAGGCTTTAATGAAGTATCTGACAGTGTGACATATAAAAATCATTGGTGAAGCTGAAGGAGCTGAAACTGGTGTAAGAAACATTGTTGTTTGTTGAGTTCAAAGACTAAAATGATTTAAACTGAATTATTGTTTTGGAGGGAAGTTTTTACTGAGATTTTGCAAGATTCTTTCTTACGAACAAACTTACTTAGAACTCTCATTAAAGTTTAGACAAAAAAATCGGTGTGTGGTGATAACAGATGCTTTGGTGGCAACTTCAATACAGAGGAAGAATAAATGAGATTTTTGAAAGATTTGCATGACCCTGCAGTCTGCAGTGTGAATAATGGGATGAAAGACGGTAAGAGTTATAAGGTCACACAGAGTTAGGTACTTTCACCACATTCCAAAAGAGTCCATTTGGGAAAAAAAATATGGCCATTTGTTGAAGTCTATGTATACTAGACAAAAATTCTTTATACAGTATATTGTTTAATTTTTGCCAAAATATTCCTGCATAACCATCAGAGAGAGATTGCATTGCATTAATAAGTGGCATAAATTGTGCCCTTGGGTATAGAATGGAAGAGAGAGGGGCAAACCCAAGATTTGCTTTCAGCCATCTCTCTTCTGTTTGCAACTCATTGCAATCTGCAGTGCATTTTCAAAATTCAGAAACTGTCATTCCAGCAGCAATGGATAAAGGTTCTTTATACTCTTTTTCTCATCCTACTGGGTTCCCACATTAGCACAAGCTGGAATTTGGCACAGAGGGGCTGCTTTTTGCAGAGATGCTTACATCTATTTTAGGAACATCTGCTGTAATAAAAAAAGTGTGGCACATACTCCATGACTTGCCACATAATCCTCATGTGGCAAATAACTGAATATAAAATAAATCTGACAAAACTAATAAACTACAGCAATGCCAGGAATAATAATCAATAATGTAACTCTGCTTTTAAGGGATAAAACATGAAGGTCACATTGTGGCTAATTGCAGACTTTGCAACCCAAAACATCACAGCTCATTGTGAGACTATAATTTTAACTTCATGCTCAGTCAGATCACATCAAGGGTATGAAGCCCAGTGACCTTCTGCTGGTTGGCCAAGATCTCAAACAATAGGCCAATGCAGCCATCATTATACCTTCTAGAGCAGTGGTTGTTGGAGCCTCTTTTTCTTAAGGAGTCATCAGAAAATAATTGCTAATTGAAACTACATCACAAGGAAGTGCATTCTGATATCTGACAGCAAATGCAAATATTTGACTTAAACACATTAAAGGCAATTTAATAATTAGGGCTATATCTGTGGTGACATACATTAGGGTATGCTTTAAGGTCTGTATGTGAAGAAAATTCAGACAGCAAGTGTCCAAGAAGTAATACTGCAGAATAAATGAATGAATTTTTGTGTCTCAGATCCTCTTGGCCCGTCTTAAAATCTTGGGGATGCACTTCAGCAAACAGAAATTGTTTGCAGAATCTGTATGCACTCAACATAATAAATATTAGATGAACAATGCACCTTTGTTTCTGCCTTTCACCCCTGCGACCTCTCTGACCCGTTAGAAAAAATAAAGTCAAGTCATATTTTCCTTCAGTTTTTACAGAATGTGCTCTGTACAGTATGGGCATAAGGGTTAGCATATATCTAATAGATAGCTGAATGTGTCAGATAGATGAATCAGCCTTCTGTGACCTGATGCTATAGTGAATTATTAGATTATATGATATAAAATGTTCCGACATCCAAGGAGTTTTTGACTATTCCGTAGTAGCAGCAAAGAATGAGAGAAGTCTTTTGTCATTGCTACCATCTGCAAAAAATACTGGGAATCATACTGTATGCACTTATTATTTTGTTGCATTCTACCTAGAGAATAGGAAGCATAAGTTGTACGGTATGTGTCTTTTCTAAAAATTTCTCATATTATCACCCCGCACATCACCAGTTGTGCTTGAAACATAATGATCAGGTTTTGCTTTTTTAATTTTTTGTCCCGCTCTCCTTTCAGAAGTCACAAAGACAACTTAGCTGTCAGCTAAAAGGTTGGCCAATTAATGCTACATGTTGTTTGTATTATATGTCTTAAAGGTGATGTCTGTACCTGAGCACTGTATGCTGCATTTCTTACACCATTGTCTTTATATCTCAGAGCAAAGCTTCAAGGTGGAATGGGGGGCCATCAACAGGCTTGTAGAGTGATAAACATCTCATCTTCTGGCTCAATTTAAAGATTTATCGGAGGGAATGGGTAGATAGCTAGAAAACTGAAACTGAAGGAAGACCAAAGGAAAAAAATGAGCCGAGCAAGTTCCCTCCATTCTGCTGGTGCTGGAGCCTGCTTGCTGCTGAGCAGTTTGCTCTTACTCCAGCAAAATCTTGACATCTGCCCAGACTTAAGAAAGGAAGAAAGCCTGGTAAAGTCAGTGGGGTTGTATTCACATGTTAAAATGTAGCCTATAAGACTTCTAACTGGTGGTAAAATAAAGAATAATTTAAACTGGTCAACTGGCTGCATGCCTTAACCTTCTCAAGTGAAAAATAAGGAATATCTTTATTGTGAAGTCCTTGGCAAAATGCCCCCCAGGGTATACAGCAAGTCCAGAGGGCCATCCTGTGCCATTGTGGGATCTACCTTTCAATTCTCAAATAGTCAGAGTGATGGGGGGTAGGAGAGGTATGTATCACTTACTGTGAAATCTGTTCACATAACTCACACAAGCTCAGAAAGGGGATATTACTTACTGTGGTGCAAAACTCATCCAAAGGCTTACTAACAACAAAAAATTAGAATATAATCCTGAGAGCTAGACCCCTTCAGTTCTCTGTAAAGGTGTCCAAACTGGTATAAAAGGAATGTAAAACTCATTTTAGATGGTGCAAAGAATGTAGCTGGTAGGTGGGGATGAAGATGAAATGGCAATACTTAACATTCATTCCTGATAGAAGCTCTCTGTGAAGTGCAGGAAAAACTCAGACTTTTTTTTTTTTTTTTTAATAAGGTGATAATGGATGCACGTCTTTTTAATCTCATCCAGACTTTTCAAGATCTGTGTTATTTGGGGTTTTTTGTCTCTTTGTTTTCCTAATAATTTTAGAATTGATTAGTCTTATTGCTCTTTCCTGCCAGTCTTGCTCTTCATTTCTATTGTGGAAGAGATCTTTGCGTGACGCAGGTAGTGCCCCGAGTGTTTGATCTTTGACCTCCACTCAGAGACTGTTTTATGTAGAAAAGCCCCGTGATTATTGCCATTACTTTCTTTAACCTACTTTTTCACCTTGAAGTGTAAAGGGTCACAGCTAGGGCCTGGCTCTTATTACAGTCTTTAGATGAAGCATATACTATGAAAAGAACTCTGTTTTTATTTCTTAGGAATTATGGCTTTCAAGCCTTTGAATTCCATGAAGATAATTACTGTTTTGGCCACCTTTTTGTCTGATATTTGATGCTGCTGAGTGGAATAAATTACCTATCTAACAAGGAGGGTTAATTGGTAGTTGCAAGCCAATGTGCATGCTCTCTGCTAACTCCCTTATTATTTTTCTTAAACCTTCATGTGAACTATCACCCCACAGACCGCCTTGTTGTTTTAACCCTTCGCCTTGTAACAGCAGCTGCGGATGACTGTTTAATTTCGATTATCCTAAACTGGACCCGGGTTTAAAATATTTAGGTGCCCATAAGTATGGGATTCATAATAATCTGAGCCTATTGTGATGTATATGAAGGGAAGAAAGGGAGACTTCAGAGAATTAAATATTTTCTTTGGGGTTTATTCTCATTAAAGTCCATCAAACAGGGTCACCACCTGCATGGTACCAGCACCAAGTATGTTACTTTTTTTATTATTACTGTTATTAAATAAGTGGAACTGAAAGTGCTTCGCAGAGGTGAAACACTGGAGCCAACTTCTTCAGATAATTGTATAAGAAGAATGAAAGCTTTTTAGGAGCTTAGCTCCAGACAATATGACATAATATAACATGGTAAATGCCATGAAAACCAAGATAGGCATATCAGAAAACGCACTTGGCGTGCGGGGTTGATGCCTGCATCCTTGACATGGCCATCTAATATTTCCATATTTTAGCAAGTGCCCACTGTAGGAAGGGCGGATGGTCGGCATCAGTTTCATGCTGCACAAAATGAAAAATGTCCCACGCCTGGGTGTTCTAATAACTGTGATATTATTATAACAATTACAGCATTTAATATATGGGATTAGTTCTTCTGGTAGTGCCATTAGCCATCACTATACCCTGTAATAGGTGGCTTCATCTTTGTTATGACATGATCTTTCCTACTGTTTATTGACTTTTCAATGCAAGGGGGAGGGAACATTCCCAGCCCCCCAAACTTTTAAGAAGCTACTGTAAAGCTGTGGTTTTATTCTCAGCTGGAATGTTTAGAAACCCTCAGAGCTAAATACCTCGGTGTACTGCTTAAACACCAACAACAGCCTTATGGGGCCTTGCCCGACTTTAAACACATCTTTTTTTGTTGAGAATATTGCATTCTGCCACAATTCTGTAGGCTAACCCTGGGCTCACATTAAATATACCAGCTTCATTGAAGCTTACTGAATTGGACTGAGTTGCTTTTTGTTTTATTCTCTCTTTACTTCACCCCCAACTGAGACTGGACAGCCTTTCTTCTAGTGGAGCGTGCTTTAAAGCATCCTAAAAGAAGGGAAGGGGGTGGAGAGGCTGGGGGACGGGGGAGCTGGCTGGTTCGTAGAGAAACCAAAAGGTGCAGCTTAGGCCCATAATTAGTCTTGATCCTTAGAGTCTAAAATATTTTAACGCCAGGTTTCTGATTGCAGCACTGCAAAGTGGATTTGGGAATGCAGAAAAGTAATTAGGTCTGTGCATTGAAGTGTGGAGAGCATTTAAAAGTGAATGGGTGGTTACTACATTCTTGGCAGGCTGTTTTTTATCTTTTCATGCTCCACTGTTGTTAGAGATGATGGGTTTATTGCAGTTTTAGCACTTTGGAGGTGGCTGTGTTTTTCTTAACCGAGCCTTTCACTTTCTGTCTCTTAGAGAAATACTTGCAGCAGAAGGAAGAGCGAAGAAAATGTGAAATCATAAAAATAACGTCAGCCTGAAATCCCCCAAAATATTGTTCGCGGTAGCAGAACAAGCAAAAATAAACCACAGCCCTGCAACAGGCCACTTGCAAAGAATCCGGGTTTAATTAATGACTCATTCTGTATAGAACCAGCTGGAGACAATGGTCACCCCAAGGAGAAGAAAAACAAAACATTTGATTCTCTGGCGGGGTATGTTCACATCGTCATCTGTACAAACCACCAGGCAGGACGGGCTGGAACCATCAGCCTTCTTATAACTCCTGACTGGTTTCCTAACATTGATGAAAACAGCAGGCAAATGGTGGGATTACGTTTAGGAATTATTAATCATGCAGCTACATACCCAGTGCAATTCTTAATAATACATCTTATTAGAGAAGAACCTGTGTGTCCGAAAGGGGAAATAGCTTCACTGGCACTTTCAGCTCTAACTGCAGACTGTTGCATTAGAAAGCTATGACAGAAATATGAGGAAATACTGGGCCATAGAAAACCACAGGAAGGATACTTACTGGCTCAGAGAAATTGCTTAAAATATTGGGAAGGATCTGTGAGGTATAAGGAGCACATATGGAAAGTGTACAATAGAAATCTGATAAACAGATAACCTTGGAGTACCATAATTGTATTTTTTATCAGATTATTCCTTTTAACTAATTCAGTTCTCTTTCTCAGGGACTCAGATGGTTTTTGAAAGATATTTTAAGGTTATTTTCTTTTTTTTTTATCAATTTTTAACTGATCTACTCTTTTTCTTTTATTCAGGTCACCTAAAAAATTTCATTTCTTCTTTAGGTTCACTAGATATTTATTCGCATAAAAGCTTTGTTTCATTTCCAGATAAGCTTTTAAAGGGGATCTAGTATATTTTTCTTCTCTTTGCTCTGATTCCTGGGAAACATTTTATTTTAGTTGGCCCTTTCTCGTAGGCAGCATTTTTTCAGAGGTCTCTCATGTGTGTGCATGCATGGTAGAAAAGTTTTGGCTCTTGCAAGATGTACCTGCTATCTCTTATGTCTGTGGTCAGTGGAAAATCAATGCTCTTTAAACATGCCCTAAAAGGTTGACTGCAACTGGGGAAGAAAAGATCTCTGTGTGATTTTGGGTTTACACATGTCTATTGGGTAGATTTTAGCTTTATAAACCAATGTCAGTTTCAGAAAATTGAGATCTGTCTCCTACTGCTGGGAGACAAACTAGCAACACCAAAGATCTTCCTATGTTCTGGGGAATAGGGTGAAAGGATGTGATTTTGGTCTATTTGGAATTAATGTCACTAGCCAGGAGATCTCTGTTATTATGGTTTTAAGGCCCCAGGAAGACACTGAGAGAACATTTGCTGGATGACATTGGAAAATTATTTTCCTGGTGTCTTTGAAATGCATGTGTCTGATGTTCTTCTGCACTTCTCACTATTGATTGCATGTCTGAAGCCTTTGTATAACTTCTGTGATTATTTTATTACATATTACTTCCAGAAACACCAGCTCTTATGAAACAGGTTCCAGGAATGACTCTTAAGTGCTGGTGAAACAATCATGACACAACACTTAGAGCTTTGAAACATCAGGTTTCAAAATACCATGTCTGGAGAGATGAAAGGGAAATGCAGAAACAATAGTAAACTGTGAGGAGACTTAGCAGTATTCCACCAATTCCTGTGAATGCATAAAGCCCAGGAAGCATCTGCCTGGTGCTCACAGAGGTACGGGGAGCAAGCTCACTGCTTTTTGAAGCTTGGTGTTATGCTCATTGGCTGTGCTTTAACCTTGTCTGTGTAGAAAAGGGGCACATGAGCCTGTTAAGTCAGAGCTTACTAACCTCCAGCACACTATTGCCTCACTGTTTCCCATTTTACATGTAGATAAACTAATGTCTGGAGAATTGTCACAGCAAAATGTTTTTTGTTGGCCTCTGAACTTCATCTTCATGCAGATGTTGTCCTGTCGCTGCTCTATGGAAAGCTGGATGGAAGTCAGAGGTGGGAGAGGTCCTGGTCCTCAAAGAGCAGAAGCAGCAGTAGGAGCATCAGCAGTAATAATCACAACAGGACTTGCCACTTCTGCACTGTTTTTCCTAATACTTAGAGCACTGTAGATGCAACAATTGTATTTTAGCTATTAAAGCATCAGCAAGACAGTGCATTTACCCAGCTACTATTTGGTTGGGAAGAAGCGGGTACAAATCGCAGCCCTGACATCATCAGTGTCATAGGAGTTGAGGACAACTTTCTGACAAAGGCATGCTGGAAAGCGGGAGGAATGCGGTGATGCAGCAGCATGAGGGGTATGCTAAGATCTGCCTTTCCTGGTCTCACAACAGTGCCCTGTGCACCAGTGTAGGTGACCTCGTTCCTGACTCCGGGGACAAACCTGCGTGTTCCTTGCCATGAGCTTATGCATGGAAGGAAAGACAAGCGTACAAGCAGGCTGAGAATCTGTGCCCATCAAAGCGAAAGACCTAGGAGCAAAGAAACTGGAAAAGACAACAGTCATGGAGGGGGGAACAACCATTTGTTTCTTACACCAATCAGCGTGATGCAGCATGTGTGAAAACTTGCTTGATACTCTCCAAGCAGACCGTCGGTAAAACCTAAGATCATGTCAGCATTTCTGTCCCATGACAGCTCACACCTCTGGAGGCCACAGAAGCCCAGCGGAAAGGGGTGAGAAGGAGGTTAGGCACTTCAGTAGAGCCGAAAGCCAGTTCCCTTGACTGACTGATAATCTATTGTTACTGATGTTTGAGTTTGGTGCTGGGAAAAGGAAAAAGAAATTAAGAGGGACAGTTTGCTAAAATGGCAGGAGCAAAAAAAGGCAGCAAAGGAATAGTGTCCATTTAGAAGCATTTGAAGACCATGTCTTACACCATGCTGGAGGTCTGCGTCGGCACTTTGTTCCAATGCTGTTTGGATGAAGGTGCATGTGCCTGACATGGCAATGTCCTGGAGGGTTCCCGCTCGGGTCTCACCCACATTTATGTGCAAACCAAAAAAAAAAAAGGAAAAGAAAAAAAAAAACACCCCAGGGTTGTGGGGAGGGAGGGGAGGGAAATGTTTTGAAGCATATCAAAGAGTCCTTCGTAAGAGCTCTGTGCCTAACCTGACAAGCCAGGCTTCCCAGAAGTGATGGTGTACCAGAGTGGTCTTATGCCACCTTGGGTACACAGATCAAAGTCCCCCTTGGTGAAACAGGCCATGGATGCAGACACTCAAAAAATTCCTAATTTTTTGCAAGGCTCAGAACCCGAACCCATATCCAGCATCTGATTTCACATCCTGTCTTTAGCTGTACATCTGCTGGAGTCAAATCTCAACACCCAGTGCTGTTAACCCTGGAATAATCAGGCAGTATGTACATATTTTGCAGGGGCAGCCTGTTCGATATTTTTCATGGAGACGCATGTTTTGTATTATATACAGCAACTTATAGAGTAGCTAAAATAATTTATTATTTTCTTTTAACTTCAAAATTTAAAAATGCCTCATAAACAAAACTTAGGGTGTTAATTTTACTTTTATATGACACACAATGTGACTGTAGGATAATATTTTTAAATTAAATGCACATTTGTACATAAATATTATTTTCTAACCAGGTGGTTCAGAAAAATGTTCCGCTTTAAATTGCTCAGTGTACTTATTTATAGAAATTTTCTGAATTGTGGCATCTGTTAAAAATGAGTGATGTTAAAATAAAATAGTTTTAGGAATGGTAAACTTTTTAAAGTGATGGTTAATTATGGAAATGAAATATATTATGCTTGTGATAATGATCACTAAGCTTAACAAATCTGAAAACCTTCTTAGCATATGTAAACTCTGAAATCTTTTGAAATAATGCAATAGCAATTTTCAAATTCCTGTTGTTTGAATTACTTTCTACTGTAAAAGCCAAGGCATGAACTGGGTTTTGAAATTATACTCAGAAATGTTAGGAAAGAGAAAATATTTTCTTATGCTCTTTTATGTTAGTGCAGCAGTTGCCTTCGTAATGGAGTCAAAACAGAGCTAGAACTTCTAAGAAGACACG